>NC_058411.1:120394424-120481771 GCF_002201575.2 Neomonachus schauinslandi | reverse complement strand
AAATAAATAAATAAATAAATAAATAAATAAATAAATAAATAAATAAAAATAAAAACTTGAAGAAGGAAATCCTGCATCAGGAAAACACTCTCCTGAATGCAGAAATGTGATTAATGTTTCCTGTTACTGACATTTCTCAATGTTGGCTTCTAATGTCCAGAAGCTATGTCTTCCAAAAAAATTCTAGTTCCATTCTACAAATACACTGCCAGAGGATGTAGAAAAGTGGGATATATGAGGCACAATTGCCTATATTTGAAGAAGTAGTTGCTGAGACTAAAGTTGTGACAGAGTAAAGGGGAGTATTAAGGGGAAAGAGAAAGATCCAGAGAGTCCCTGGAACTTGAGGTGGCCTTTCTGAAGCAGGTGCACCTATGTTAGAAATGGTGGGTGGATAAGAGAAGCCACTTTCCTGTTTTCTCCCCACAACTCCATTTATCCTCTGAACACAAGGGTTTTGTTTTGTTTTATTTTGTTTATGTGTTTGTTTTTGGGCTTTTTTTTTGGGGGGGGGGTTAATCTGGTACCAAAATAAAACTTTAAAAAATATTTGGAAAAAAAATTAGATTTACAAAAAGTAACATAGTATGAAGAGTGTCATATACCTTACATAATCCTGTAATGTTAACATCATACATAACCATAGTATATTTATGAAAATTGAGAAATTGACAGTGTTAAAAAACAATTACAGTTCTTCATATTTTACCAGTACTTTTTTGTTTGTTTGCTTTGTTTTGTTTTGTTTTTTGTTTTATTTTGTTTTGTTTTAGAGAGAGAGGCAGAAGAGAGGGATAGGGAGAGAGAGAATCTTAAGCAGACTCCACACCCAGACTGGAGCCCAACTTGGGGCTCCATCTCATGACCCAGAATCATGACCTGAGCTGAAATAAAGAGTTGGACATTTAACCAACTAAGCCACCTGGGTGCCCCTTATTAGTAGGTTTTATTAAGGTCATTTTTCTCTTACACTATCAAATCCAGGATACCACACTAAATTTATCCACCAGGTGTTTTATTTATTTATTGGTGCATGATAAATTACCACATAATCTAGCAGCTTAAAACCATGCACATATATTGTCTCAAAGTTTGTCTGAGTTAAGCACCTAGACTTAGAGAGAAGGGAAGATGGCAGCAGAGTAAGAGTGCCCTAGGCTTTTCTAGTCCCATGAACACAATTAGATGATTATTAAATCATCATAAATACCCAAAAAATCAACCTGAAACTGACAGAACAAACTCCACAACTAAAAGGAGATGGGGCCACACTAAAGAAGGTAGGAAGTGTGGAGACATGGTTTAGGGGATAAACAGATCATGGGTTCTGTGGAGGGGAGGGAGCCATGGTCACAGAGAAGGGTGAGAGGAGACAGGAGCCCCAAAAAGGAAGGTAAACTCCCAAATTCATTCTATGAGACCAGCATTATCCTGATACCAAAACCAGATAAAGACTCCACTAAAAAATAAAACTACAGGCCAATATCCCAGATGAACATGGATGTAAAAATTCTAAATAAACACTAGCAAACCCAATCCAAGAAAAATTTTTTAAAAAATCATTCACCACAATCAAGTGGGATTTACTCCTTTATTGCAAGGGTGGTTCAATATTTGCAAAACAATCATCGTGGCACATCACATTAATAAAAGAAAAGATAAGGATTATATGATCATTTTGATAGATACAGAAAAATCATTTAACACAATATAACATCTATTCATGATAAAAATTAACATTAAATTGTCTTGGCAAATTAAAAAAAATGACAAAAATGTACGGGTTCTTTTTTGCACAATCAATTCTGTTCCATTGATCTACCTATCTATCTTTATGCCAGAGCCACAATTTATTATTCTTATTATTGTAGTTTTTATGTGAGTTTTCAAAGCAGGAAGTGTCAGTTGGTACTTCAAATTTTGTTCTTTTTCAAGAATGTTTTGTCTATTCTGGATTCCTTGCATTTTCATATGATTTTAATTTTTTAAAATTTAAATTCTATTAGCCAACATATAGCCAACATTAGTTTCAGATGTAGTGTTCAACAATTCATCAGTTGCTTATAATACCCAGTGCTCATGACATCACATGCCCTCCTGAATGCCCATCACCCAATTATCCCAACCCCGCACCCACCTCCCCTCCAGCAACCCCCAGTTTGTTTCCTATAGTTAAGAGTCTCTCATGGTTTGTCTCCCTCTCTGATGGATTCCCATTCAGTTTTCCCTCCCTTCCCCTATGATCCTCTGCACTATTTCTTATATTCCCTGTGAATGAAAACACATGATAATTGTCTTTCCCTGATTGACTTATTTTGCTCAGCATAACACCCTCCAGTTCCATCCATGTTGATGTAAATGGTAAGTATTCATCCTTTCTGATGGCTGTGTAATATTCCATTATATATATATATATATATACACCACATCTTCTTTATCCATTCATCTGTCGATGGACATCTCAACTCTTTCCAGACTTTGGCTATCGTAGACATTGCCACTAAAAATATTGGGGTGCAGGTGCCCCTTCAGATCACTGAATTTGTATCTTTGGGGTAAATACCTAGTGGTGCAATTACTGAGTTGTAGGGTAGCTCTATTTTTAACTTCTCTTTTTTTAAATTTTTTATTGTTATGTTAATCACCATACATTACATCATTAATTTTTGATGTAGTGTTCCATGATTCATTGTTTGTGTATAACACCCAGTGCTCCATGCAGAACGTGCCATCTTTAATACCCATCACCAGGCTAACCCATCCTCCCACTCCCCTCCCCTCTAGAACCCTCACTTTGTTTTTCAGAGTCCATTATCTCTCATGGTTCGTCTTCCCCTCCAACTCCCCCCCCCTTCATTCTTCCCCTCCTGCTATCTTCTTCTTTTTTTTTCTTAACATATATTGCATTATTTGTTTCAGGGGTACAGATCTGAGATTCAACAGTCTTGCACAATTCACAGCACTCACCACAGCACATACCCTCCCCAATGTCTATCATCCAGCCACCCCATCCCTCCCACCCCCCACCACTCCAGCAACCCTCAGTTTGTTTCCTGAGATTAAGAATTCCTCATACAGTGAGGTCATATGATACATGTCTTTCTCCGATTGACTTATTTCGCTCAGCATAACACCCTCCAGTTCCATCCACATCGTTGCAAATGGCAAGATCTCATTCCTTTTGATGGCTGCATAATATTCCATTGTATATATATACCACATCTTCTTTATCCATTCTTCTGTCGATGGATATCTTGGCTCTTTCCACAGTTTGGCTATTGTGGACATTGCTGCTATAAACATCGGGGTGCACGTACCCCTTCGGATCCCTACATTTGTATCTTTGGGGTAAATACCCAGTAGTGGAATTGCTGGGTCGTAGGGTAGCTCTATTTTCAACTTTTTGAGGAACCTCCATATATATATATAATCAATGCACAGAAATCAGTGGCATTACTATACACCAACAACAAGACAGAAGAAAGAGAAATTAAGGAGTCAATCCCATTTACAATTGCACTCAAAACCATAAGATACCTAGGAATAAATCTAACCAAAGAGGCAAAGGATCTGTACTCAGAAAACTATAAAACACTCATGAAAGAAATTGAAGAAGATACAAAGAAATGGAAAGACGTTCCATGCTCATGGATTGGAAGAACAAATATTGTGAAGATGTCAATGCTACCTAGCACAATCTACACATTCAGTGCAATCCCCATCAAAATACCATCAACTTTTTTCAAAGAAATGGAACAAATAATCCTAAAATTTGTATGGAACCAGAAAAGACCCCAAATAGCCAGAGGAATATTTTTAACTTCTTGAGGAACTTCCAGAGTGGCTGTACCAGAGTGGCTGTACCAGCTTGCATTCCCATCAACAATGTAAGAGGGTTCCCCTTTCTCCACACCTTCACCAACATTTGTTGTTTCCTGTCTTGTTAATTTTAGTCATTCTAATTGGTGTGAGGTGCTATCTCATTGTAGTTTTGATTTTTATTTCCCTGATGCCAATGGGTGTGGAGCATTTTTTCATGTGTCTGTTAGCCATTTGGAGAAGACACCAAAGAAGTCTTTGGAGAAATGTCTATTCATGTCTTCTGCTCATTTCTTGACTGGATTATTTGTTTTTGGGGTGTTGAGTTTGATAAGTTCTTTGTAGATTTTGGATACTAGCCCTTTATCTGATATGCCATTGGCAAATGTCTTCTTCCATTCCATAGGTTGCCATTTATTTATTTTCTAATTTAATTAATTAATTTATTTATTACTGTTTCTTTTGCTCTGCAGAAGAATTTATCTTGATGAAGTCCCAATAGTTTATTTTTGGTTGTTTTTTTTTTTTTTTGGTATGATTTTTAGAATCAGCTTGCCAATTACTAAAAGACAAGCTAACTGGGATTTTGACTGGAATTGCATTGAAAATAATAGATAGGGGCGCCTGGGTGGCTCAGTTGGTTAAGCGACTGCCTTCGGCTCAGGTCATGATCCTGGAGTCCCTGGATCGAGTCCCGCATCGGGCTCCCTGCTCGGCAGGGAGCCTGCTTCTGCCTCTGACCCTCCCCCCTCTCATGTATTCTCTCTCTCTCATTCTCTCTGTCTCAAATAAATAAATAAAATAAAAAATCTTAAAAAAAAACTTTAATAAAAAAAAGAAAATAATAGATAGGATTTTTAATCTATTTACCATTAATGCAATTACTATTAAAGGAAGATTTATATCTTCCATTTTACTATTTGCCTTTGATATGTCTTTTTAATGATTTATTTATTTATTTTAGAGACAGCGTGAGAAAGAGAAAGCACACATACCTAATTAGGGGTGGGGCAGAGGGAGAGAATCCCAAGCAGACTCCCCACTGAGCACAGAACCCAATATGGGCTCCAATCTCAGGACCCATGAGATCATGACCTGAGCTGAAACCAAGTGTCAAACACTCAACCAACTAAACCACCCAGGCACCCTACTTTTGATAAGTCTTAACTTCTTTTTGTTCCATATTTAACTACCACAGCCTCTTTTTGTATTTCAGAGTGTAGTTTTTAATCACCTTGTTGTTTCTTTAGCTAAATTCTTTGAATTATTTTCTTATTGGTTGTCATGGTGATTACAAATAATATCTGAACTTTAATCAAATTCACATTAAGACTAACTTAGATTCATTGCTCTAAACAACAACAAAAAATTGCTCCAATGTGCCTCTGATCTTTCCCCCACACATTGTAGTATTATTGTTATACAAATTGTATCATTTGTTACACTTTTATTTATTTATTGATTTATTTATTTATTTATTTACTTACTTACTTACTTATTTACTTACTTACTTAGAATTACAGAGAGAGAGAGAGAGCATGCATGCGGGGGCAGGGGCAGGGGGGGGAGAGAGAATCTTAAGCAGGCTCCCACTGAGTGTGGCACCTGACACTGGGGCCCAATCCCACAACCCTGAGATCATGACCTGAGCCAAAATTGAGTCGGACACTTAACCAACTGAGCCACCCAGGAGCCCCTATAATTTCCATTTTTAAAACAATTAATTTTATTTGTATTCTCTAGTTGATGACAAATATTTCTCATACTTAAATTATTTCACCATGTTTTCCTTCAAGTATTTGAAATAAGTATAACAGCTGATTTTATACTTTTGTCTACTAAGTCTAACATCTAGGCTTGCTCTGGGAGGGACAGTCTTTATTGTCTGCTTTTTGTTTTGTGCACAGTACATACTTTCCTTTTTATTCATTTGTATTTTTTTGTTGTTGAAAACTAAATAACATGTGACAACTCTGGAAATTATAACCCTTCTCATTGTTTATTATTGTTAATATTTGTTGTTGCTACTGTTTACTTGGTGACTTTCCTGAACTGGTTCTTTTTTTTTAAGATTTTATTTATTTATTTGACAGAGGGAGAGAGCATGCACAGTGGGGAGGAGCAAGGGGAGAGGGAGAGGTAGACTTCCTGCTGAGCAGGGAGCCCAATGTGGGACTCCATCCCAGGAGGCCGGGATCATGACCCGAGCTGAAGGCAGATGCCTAACCAACCGAGCCACCCAGGCACCTCTGAACTGGTTCTACAGAGTGTGTATTATTTGTCATCTGTGGCTGCTGCAGTCTCTGTCATTTAACTAAGTCGTTAGCTAATGATTGGACAGAGACTTCATTAAATGACTTGACCAATAAATTTTCCAGCCTTTGCTAATGGGCTTTGTGTAGGTGTTGGGACACACCTTCATTCCCAGAGCTTCAAGGTTAGTCACAAGTGATATATTAAGGCTTTTTCAAGTATTTTCTGAGCATGCGTATTGCTCTGCACATGTACATATTCTTTGGGATCACTAAGACTATGAAGAACCTTTCTAAATTATCCTATCTCATTTCCCAGATTTTATTTTTAAGTTTTGGCCAGCCCTTAATTGCCCCAACTGGTATTACCACCTCAGGCACTTGCAATGTTAAACAAACACTATTTTTTTTTATTGTTGTTTCTGATAAAAAGCCTGGCAATAGGGTATCCTCTCTAGCTTTTGTTCACATCAAATAAAGGTAATCCCTGGGGATGGGTATTTTCCAAGGAGCTGTCTGATAAGATAGTGACAGTTACCTAGGACTGTAGTTTTGTGTGGAGTTCAAAACCCATTCTTACCCTCCAATGGCTGCTAGAATGCTGATTTTCATAGCTACAGTTGTTACAGAGCTGCCAGATTTCAAGGCTACTGTGGAGTTTAGGGGAGGGGAATGGGAATAGGGCAAGTTAGAATGACACAAATTAATTGTTCTTACTGAGATTAATTCATTTTTTTAAATAAATGCCTCTTCCATTGTTACAAGTCCTTGGTTAATTTCCAAAATTCTGAAAAGGCTTATTTTGATAAATTTTGCCATGTTCTCATTGCTATTATGAAGGAACAAATTTTCAGATGTTCTCAGTCTGTAATTCCAGAATGCTTCTTTTCTACTTCATTTTTAATGGGTTATTTAGTTGCATATGGAATTCTACATTTTTTTCTTTTAACACTTTAAAGATTTTACTTCATTCATTTCTTGCTTGAATTGTGTGAATAAAGTCCACTGTGATTTTTATCCTTATTCTTCTATAGGTAAAATTTTGGTTTCTCTGGCATCCATTAAAATGATCTGGTTTTAGGGATGCCTGGGTGGCTCAGTGAATTAAAAGTCTGCCTTAGGCTCTGGTCATGATCTCAGGGTCCTGGGATTGAGCCCCATGTCAGGCTCCCTGCTCAGTGGAGCCTGCTTCACCCTCTCTCTCTGCTGCTCCCCCTGCTTGTGCTCTCTCTCTCTCTCTCTCTGTCAAATAAATAAATAAAATCTTTAAAAAATGATCTGGTTTTATCTAGCTTGAATGTGATATGCATAGGTGTTTTTCCTTTTGTTTGCTATTTATATTGTTTATTGTTCTGTTTCCTGGATGTAGGGTTGGTGTTTGTACTGCTGTCTAGATCTTGGCTCCTGTAACTTGGGCTGAGGTACTGGATTTCTTGATAAAGTGATAGGAAACATCATACTTAATCATCTATATTTATAAATGTGGGATTAAAAGCAAATTGGATATGACAAAGGATAAGTCAAAAGCTTAGCAGAATAAACACACTCCATTAAGCCTGAAATATGTAAGCAGAAGAATTCAGACCATTTGGTCTGCTCAAAGGTATATTTGTGGTGACCTCTATAGGATGAAACTCCATCCATCAGAAATATGCTAGGGTGGGACTCAGAAGTAGATGCTAGTCATCAGGCCACATATTTCATAGAATGTTTAAAGCTGTACTCTTTAGGAAAATGTGGTCTTCAGTCTCCTAACTTTGTAGATTTCCTTTCTAAGGGTAAAAATGACAACAGTTACCTGATGGGTAACTTGGAAAGATTTTGTAAAGCCTGAATGCCCTCAAGATATACATACCCTCAATATTTTGATGGTACAGAACCAGACCTCCTGGCTTTCCTGCTATCCCTCCAACAAAACTCTTCCTTCTTCATAGACAGTTTTTGCCTTATTGCCTTGGGAAAGAACAGAACATGGCCTGATATAAAACCATAAGCTCCTTCAACCTCTTCCTTTTTTCACATTTTCCTTTTGGCTTACAAGCTTTAAGATTCCCTGTGTAAGTGGCAGTGGTATGAGGAAATGCACTCTGATAATAAATGGCCTCACCTGTGTCCTGATATGAAGCTTCGTATTGGGCAAGCAACAAGACCTGCAGATGACATCATGAAAAAAACAGCTGAAACACATAAAGAGTTATTCTGGGCATAGGGTCTGAGCTGCATCCTTACAGCCTTTCTGTCCATGATAAGCAACTGTTTGCTAGAGGCCTTTTTATGATAAGGGTGGAACAGGCTGCTGAAGATGTGCTCCATTATTTATCATAATACAGGGTGGAACTTTAAACATACGGCTAGTATTCAAATAAATAGGTGACTGATGAAAACTAGTTTTTTGTACATATTTTGGTTACTAAGAATAAAACTGGTAATAGGCACTATTAGGTAGAAGATAGCATTATCAGAGATGAGAGGAAGAGAAGTTAGCTGCTATCTGGGCTGGAAAAGGTCTGCATGTATTTCTGAGAAAAGCAAGTAGTTCTCTTTCTGTCTGCAGAAAGTGGGGCACAGTGGGAGGAGAGCTGTGACCTAGCTATGACCTCTATCTACCCCTCCACCAACCTTAGCCCATGGCTCCTTTTTTTTCCTTTTCTTTTCTTTTTATAAAAAATTTTTGAAATATAATTCACATACCATACAATTTACCCACCTAAAGTATACAATTCTGTGATTTTAAGTGTATTCACAGAGTTGTGAAACCATTACCACAATCAATTTAGGATAGAATTTAAAACAGAATATTTACAACAACAAAACAACCCATAATTTTTGGCTTTTACCTCTGTGTCCCTCATCCTCCTCAGTCTTGAGCAATCTACTTTCTGTCTCTATGGATTTAGTATTCTAGACATTTCATATAGATATAATCATAAAATATATGAGCTTTTTTGACTAGCTTCTTCCACTTATCAAAATGTTTTGCCACACTGTTTTTGTAGTGGTTGCACCATTTATCACCCCCACCAGCAGTGCACAAGAGCTCCAGTTTCTCCAAAACCTCATCAGTACTTGTTATTTTCTGTAATAAGTGTGAGGTGGTATCTCATTGTGGTTTTGATTTGCATTTCCCTAATAGTAATACTGAGCATTTTTTGTGCTTATTAACCATTTGTGTAGTAGTTTCCTTAAAGAAATGTCTATCAACTCTTTGGCCATTTCTTAATGTTTTGGGATTTTCTTAATACCATAACTTGTAAAGAGTTGTTCACATAACTCTTATTGCAGAAAATTATTCAACAAAACTTCAAAGAATTGTTTCTACTCCTAAACTTCACACCTATAACTATGGGCCACCTCAGATGGAATGGGCAGGAGTCCATGGTGTAGATATAGTGGAAGGAGAAAGTCCTAGAAACAGAATCAATGTGGGTGATCAGTTGCAGTTGCAATTCCAAGTGAATGATTAAAGACCTGTGGAAGCGAGACAATATAAGGAAATCTTAACTAAAAAAAATATAACTAAAGGGTATTATGCTAAGCGAAATAAGTCAATCAGAGAAAGACATGTATCATATGATCTCACTGATTTGAGGAATTCTTAATCTCAAGAAACAAACTGAGGTTTGCTGGAGTGGTGGTGGGTGGGAGGGATGGGGTGGCTGGGTGATAGACATTGAGGAGGGTATGTGTTATGGTGAGTGCTGTGAATTGTGTAAGACTGTTGAATCACAGACCTGTACCTCTGAAACAAATAATACATTATATGTTTAAAAAAAAAAATAAAGGGCGCCTGGGTGGCTCAGTTGGTTAAGCGACTGCCTTCGGCTCAGGTCATGATCCTGGAGTCCCTGGATCGAGTCCCGCATCGGGCTCCCTGCTCGGCAGGGAGTCGGCTTCTCCCTCTGACCCTCCCCCCTCTCATGTGCTCTCTCTCATTCTCTCTCTCTCAAATAAATAAATAAAATCTTAAAAAAAAAAAGAAAAGAAGAAGAAGAAGATAGTAGGAAGGGAAAAATGAAGGGGGGAAATCGGAGAGGGAGATGAACTATGAGAGACTATGGACTCTGAGAAACAAACTGAGGGGTCTATAGGGGAGGGGGGTGGGAGGATGGGTTAGCTTGGTGATGGGTATTAAAGAGGGCACGTATTGAATGGAGCACTGGGTGTTATACGCAAACAATCATGGAACACTACATCAAAAACTAATGATGTAATGTATGATGATTAACATAACATAATAAAATAAAATTTTAAAAAATACAATGCAAACTAAAAAAATATAACAAGTATATACAAAGCTGTAGTAATCAAAATAATATGGTACTGGCACAAAAATAGACACATAGATCTATAGAACATTATAGAGAACCCGGAAATGTGGTGGGAACATAAACTGGTACAGCTATTGTAGAAAATAATATGGAGGGTCCTCAAAAAATTAAAAATAGAACTACCATAGGGATGTGTGGGTGGCTCAGGTGGTTAAGCATCTGCCTTTGGCTCAGGTCATGATCCCAGGATCCTGGGATCGATTCCCACATCAGCCTCCCTGCTCAGTGGAAACTCTGCTTCTCCCTCTGCCTGCTCCCCCTGCTTGTGCTTTCTCTCTCTCTCTGATAAATTAAAAAAAAAATAAAATAAAATCTTAAAAAAAAAAAGAATTACCATACAATCCAGTAATTCCCCTATTGGGTATTTAACCCAAAGGGAATGAAAACACTAATTTGAAAAAAAAAAACAAACATATGCACCACTATGTTTATTGCAGCATTTTTTAAAATAACCTAACTATGGAGCAACCCAGGTGTCCATCCATAGATGAATCAATGAAGATGTGGTACATATATACAATGGAATATTATTCATCCATAAAAAAGAACAGAATCTTGACGTTTTCAACAACATAGAGGGTATGATGCTAAGTAAAATAAGTCCATCAGAGAAAGACAAACACCATATGATTCCACTCATATGTGGAATTTAAGAAATAAAATATACAAAAAAAGAGATAAACAAATAAACAAACAAAAACCAGACTTAAATATAGAGAATAATATTGAAACTAATATAACACTGTATGTTAGTTGTACTTGAGTAACATGTATAGTAGTCCTGGTTGCAGAAATCTGAGCTTTGCTATCTGACAGGCACTTTCTTCTTTAAAAGATATGTAGAAGCTAAGATGGGCATCAAGTCTATTTAACACAGTTGAATACTCTAAGCCAGGATATTTTAGTTATGTGCTTGGTGAGGAAATCTATCCAGGCTCATATTGGTGTAGGTCTCAGTCCCACACCAAATTAAAACTGGCAGTAGGAAAATCAAGAGACTTGCAGAGACTGTTTGAAAGGCCTTTTCAAATCCTGAAGGGTGTTTCCTGAGCATTGAAGGTCTCTTTCTAGGGTCTATCTCTAAGGGTTTCCTGGTCTATTTTAACTTAAATGAGAAAGGGGCTCATATTCTATTATTAAAATTCATATTATATTATTAAAGAAGTAGAGTAAATAGAAAGCCTGAATTTTTAAGAAGTGAATTAAAAGCCTGGTGGGTATAAGCATCCTAAAAACCACAATAAGAAAAAGTTGCATTTTAGGAAGCTCTATTGTGGCCTGAAAAAAATGAGCAAGTCTCTTTTTTTATTTTATTTTATTTATTTTATTTTATTAAGTCAATTTAAGGGGTGCCTGGGTGGCTCAGTCGTTAAGCATCTGCCTTTGGCTCAGGTCATGATCTCAGGGTCCAGGGATCGAGCCCCACATTGGGCTTCCTATTCATCGGGGAGTCTGCTTCTCCCTGTCCCACTCCCCCTGCTTGTGTTCCTGCTCTCGCTATCTCTCTCTCTCTGTCAAATAAATAAATAAAATCTTTAAAAAAATAAAAAATAAAGTCAATTTAATTAACATATACTATATTATTAGTATCAGAGGTAGAATTTAGTGATTCATCAACTTCATACAACACCAAGTGCTCATTATTTCAAGTGCCCTCCTTATTGCCCATCATCCCATTACCCCATCCCCGCACCCACCTCCCCTCCAGCAACTTTCAGTTTATTTCCTATTTTAAGAGTCTCTTATGGTTTTCCTCCCTCTCTTTTCATCTTATTTTATTTTCCCTTTCCTTCCCCTATGCTCATCTGTTTTGTTTCTTAATTCCACATATGAGTGAAATCATATAGTATTTGTCTTTCTCTGACTACTTATTTCGTTTACCATAATACCCTCTAGTTCTTCCCTGTTGCTGCAAATAGCAAGATTTCATTCCTTTTGATGGCTGAGTAATATTCCATTGTGTGTGTGCGTGTGCGTGTGTGTGTGTGTGTATACCACATCTTCTTTATCCATTGGTCAGTTGATGGACATCTGGGTTTTTTCCATATTTTGGCTATTGTAGACATTGCTGCTATAAACATTGGGGTGCATGTGTCCGTTCGAATCACTATGTTTGTGTCCTTTGGATAAATACTTACTAGTGCAATTGCTGGGTCCCAGGGTAGCTCTATTTTTAACTTTTTGAAGAAACTCCATACTGGTGTTTTTTTTTTTTTTTTTTTTTTATGTTCAGTTGGCCAACATATAGTACATCATTAGTTTTTGATGTAGTGTTCATCAATTCATTAGTTGCATATAACACCCAGGGTTCAACCCAAAACATGTCCTCCTCAATACCCATCACCCTGTTACCCTATCCCACCACTTCCTCCCTTCTGTAACTCTGTTTGTTTCCCAGAGTCCAGAGTCTCTCATGGTTTGACACCCTCTCTGATTTCTTCCATACTGTTTTATACAATATTACATTAATTTTTCTCTTTATCATCCTAGGACACTTGCAGAAAGAACTTTTATACATAAAGTAGCATGCTTATCTTCATGACAAATTGAATATGAGGTGTGTTCCATAAGTATGTGGTGTGTGTAACAAACTTTCAAAAACTTAGTAGCATAAAAGAACAACCATTTTTGTTATGCTCATGGATTCTGTGGCATAGTAGGGGAGACTTCTCTTTGATTCATAATGTCTGGGACCTCAAATGGAGAGACACAAATGACTGGAAATTCAAACATTGGAGGGGAAAAATATTATCCAGCAGCTGCTTCACTCATATATGTAGTGTATGAGCAGGGATGATACAAAGGCTCGCCTCAGGTAGGACATTAAGTAGGAGTTCTCCATGTGGCTTGGTATTCCTCACAGCATGGAAACCTAGTTGGACATTTTACATAGTGGCTTAAATTTAAAGACTAAGTGTTCCAGTGTACAAAGCACTGAGCCTTTTGGGATCTTGACCCATAAGTCACATAGCATCCATGCCATCCTCCATTAGTTGAAGCACTCAAAGGCCACCCAGTTTCAAGGAGAGGGAACATAAACTCTACCTCTTTGGGGGAATAATATCAAAGCATGTATAGTGAATTTTTACAACCACCACAAGTTTGGAAAAGAGCTGCATGTTTCTCTGGTGGAAATGTTAAATGAAGGGAAAACCCTGATATTTCACAACTTGGGATACTGTAGCTGATTGTGCATGGATTTTTGTCTAAGTTATCTAAATAAGTACTTGAAAAAAGGAGGCAGATTCAAGGAGGATAAAATTATAATCATCCCCTGATTCTGGTGATATCTGCTGCATTTCTGTATTTGATCATCTGATCCCCACAAGACATTTCTTATAGAACACAGAGACAAAAACTATATTATTTTGTGTTTTGGTCAAAAGATGTAAGAATGTTTGAAATTTTAAGATTTTTTGTTTGTTTTTTACTTTGAGACTACCATAGTTCAAACCAATCTCTGTGAGCAGATTAATATTGGTCATCCATGTCCAGTAAGATCTCCTTGTAGCCTATACTTCATTCTTGGTGTACTGTGTGACTTTTTTTTTTAAGTTTGTATTATTTTAATATAGTTGACATACAATGTTATATTAGTTTCAAGTGTACAAGATAGTGATTCAATAATTCTGTACATTACACAAAGCTCACCATGATAAGTGTAGTTACAATCTTTTATCATACAATTTTATTACATTTACATAATTGACTATATTTCCTATAGTATTTTCTATCCCTGTGCCTTATTTATTTTATAACTGGAAGTTTGTACCTCTTAATCCCCTTTACCTATTTCACCCATCCTACCACTTCCCTTCTTCTCTGGCAACCACCAGTTATTCTATGTATTTATGAGTCTATTTCTGTGGGACTTTTGTGATTATGCCCACTTGCCATCACTTTGCTGGGACAGCTTCCTTTCTGTTGACATGAAAGCTTCTGAATTCATTGACTTCATTCTGTAACTTTTGTTTTGTAATTTCTACAAATGATGGTTCTAAAATACATGACCATTCATTTTTACTGATCTCTTGTTCCCATGGCTTGAAATAAATTTTGGACTAAGTTTGATTTAATGAAAGATAACCTATTTGTTGACCAGAGTTTCAAGGAGAATGAAGTGGGGTGGGGAAATAAATCTTTCCATTTGAGGCTCCATATTGACAGTGTGTGAGATAAAAGCCTACAACAAAAACACTACATGAAGGCCATAGTTCTAGTAGCCTGAGTCCCTGAGAGACTATGTGGAGGAGAGACACCTACTAACCTATGTGATATGTGTAGCATCAGTACATGACAAACTAATGCTGTCTTAAATCACAGATACTTTGGATTACGTTTGTTATCACAATATAGCATAGTCTAACCTAATGTAGCAATCAGAGAATCAGCATGCTACAATAACATTAAAACTAAAACATGTGGTATTAGCTTAGCAGTTAGAAACTGATATTTGAGACTAGAAAGATGATCATCTATCTTTGATGGTGACAAAATATAGAGTTACTCAGCTGTCCTCACTAAGTTGTGAGGTAAACCACATGCTTCCTGAGCCAGCAGCTTGAAGGAAAGACTTTGAGAAATAGAATCTTAGTTCTGAAGTTGGCAGCTATTGCCTATAGTTAGTAAAATACCATAAGAAAGAGATCAGGTAAGAGCAGGCCGATTTGAAAGAAGGAAAAAATGTGGGGACAGAAATGAGATTTTAAATTATTTTTTAAAGAAAATGGTCAAGGGGCGCCTGGGTAGCTCAGTCGTTGAGCGTCTGCCTTCAGCTCAGGTCATGATCCCAGAGTCCTGGGATCAAGCCCCGCATCGGGCTCCCTGCTCCGCGGGAAGCCTGCTTCTCCCTCTCCCACTCCCCCTGCTTGTGTTCCCTCTCTCGCTGTGTCTCTCACTGTCAAATAAATAAAATCTTTAAAAAATAAAAGAAAAAAATAAAGAAAATGGTCAATAAAATCCACTGAGTGTTTAACATACCTCACCAAAAATATAAAAAAAAGTTGTGGTTTTCCTCCTTTGCGTTCCTAATAGATTAAATATACCTCTTCCCTCCCTTTTATGTTGGAAGAGAAAGCCCTGGAGATGAGAACACAAAGAAACAGTCAATTGGCAAATTCTCAAAAGTTATTCTGGGTATAGATCCTGGTACAAGGACCTGATTAGTAGCACATAGGTGAGAATTTTACTGAGTGTTTAAGATAGTTAAGCATTATGTCTCTTCAAGAATGAAAACAACCATTAAGTACAATTATTTTCCAAAATAGTTTGTTGGTTTCTTATGAAGTTAGACATACACTTACTATAGGAATTGGCAAACCAAGTCCCAGCTATATATTCAGTAGAAATGAAAATATATCTGCAGAAAGACTTGTTCAAAAATATGCATGGCATTATTCTTTATATTAGCCCCAGTCCAGGCACAACCTAAATGTCTTTCAACAGGCAAACAGATAAACACATGGTGATGTTTTTATAAAACAGAGTACTGCTCCATGATAAAAAGGAAATGCTACTGATATATGCCACAACATAGATGACTATTAAAAACATACACTCAACAAAAGAGCCTAGAATAGAAGATTATATACTGTGATTCCACTTGTGTAAAACTGTAGAAAAGACAAACTCAAACTAGTGATAGAAAGACAGGAAGTCATAGAGCCCAGTGAAACAACTGAGAAGGTCTCACTCTTATATAAAGTTTTAGATAGGCTGAGGAAGAAAAAAGGTAATAGTGAATTGAACAAGGAGCACTCCCACCCCCAGGAGGACATCTCCTCATGGTTCTGTTCAGGATCTTTACTCAGATTTTGTCCTCTTCTGAGATCACTGCATGGAAAAATATATTTTTATTTTCCTACCAGCTCCTCTATACCACCAATTGCCACATTGCCTCATATATATTTGTCACATTACACATTGCAAATGCCACACACACAGGCCCCTGAGAACACCTGTTTCTAAAGGGCTGTTTTCCTGGGATACACACACACACACACACACACACACAGAAAACAATATATATATATATATTTGTATATATATATATCTGCAAAGAAGAAAGGAGCATCCCAACCAGCAGTACAATCACTCTGATATCATACATATATACATATATGATGTGTATATGTGATATATATATACTTAAATAAATAAAAGTATATATTTTATACTTAAATATATACCTAAATACATAACATTATATATTTACTATATATGTATGCATTACTTATTATGTATTTATATATTATTTATTATATATTATATATACTTTAAATATATTTATTTATTAATATAATATAATAAGCATCCTATAATAATAGAATAGAATGCAAATATATTGTGATGTATATTATGTTAATAATTATATGTTATTACTTATTATATATATTTATATATAGGAAATTACCTTACATAGCCCACTTATGCTCATGTCTCATCTGGGGAATTGAAGTTTGAGTTCTGTACTCTGGTACTGGCTCTTGATGGCCAATTTTATATATTTTTAAACACCTTCCTTGAGATATAATTTACATACCATATAATTCACCCATTTAAAACATATAATACCATTGTTTTTAGTATAGTCAGAGGTATGTGCAATTACTACAATAGTCAATTTTAAAACATTTTCATCACAAAATCACTCTCTGTTTTAGCTATCAGCCTCAACCCTAAGCAAGCCCTAGTCTATATTCTCTATCTACAGATTTGCCTATTCTGGAAAATTCATACTAATTAAGTCATATAATACATGGTGTTTTGTGATGGACTTCTTTCACTTAACATGTGATGCTTTTGAGGTTTTTCCCTGTTGCAGCACGTATCACTCCATTACTTTTTATGGCCAAATAGTATTCCATTGTTTGTATATACCACATTCTGTTGATCCCATTATGTTAACTTTGAATGGACAGGGTGCTTCAGTCCTATGTGTACTTATAGAGGACCTAGAAGAGCGAGAATACTTCAAGAACCGTAAAGGAAACTATGTCTAAACTATCACTACCAAGGGACGCCTGGGTGGTTCAGTCAGTTAAGCGTCTGCCTTCAGCTCAGTTCATGATCCCAGGGTCCTGGGATCCAGTCCAGCATTGGGCTCCCTGATCAGTGGAGAGTCTGCTTCTCCTCTGCCTGCTGCTCCCCCTGCTTGTGCGTGCTCTCTCTGTCTCTGACAAATAAATAAATAAAATCTTTAAAAAGATCAAAATAAAAAAGATAAACTCTCACTACCCAGAGCAAATTAATATGATTTATATTCCCTGCTACCCGTACTTCTCATTTTAGGCTTCTACAAAGCTATACAAATTAAAGACGATTGCTTGGAATATGTTGGGCAATACAACAAGAAATAAGACAAAATATTAAAATTAGGGTTAATAAGAGAGGTTGTTCTTGAGTTGATAAAACCTTGGCATGTTGGAGTAACAAGAAGCAGTGTCACCCTCTTCATTTGGAGGGGTCTTTTCAGATTCCAAATTCTGTGCCATGTTCATAGTGGGCAGCAGGTGCCCTCAATATTACCTCTGGTAGGTTGAAGAGAATTGAGAGGATGATAGGATCTTTGTTTCTAGCCATGAAGCCAGAGTGTGGACTGGACTTACTTCCCTGTCATAAACAACCAGATAACTGGAAAAAAATGTGAAACGATTGTTTTTAAACATTGGAAGCAGGGAGATTACAACTTGATCCTACAGAGGAAAACAAACAAACAAACATTCGATCCACTCTGTGCCTGGAGGCACTTTCCAACTGCAAAGAAGAGAGAAAGGGGCATCCCAACCAGCAGTACAATCACTCTGATAAGAGGGGGCAGAGGTCAGCACTCATAGGGGTGAGATGGCTGGGATTTATGGCATACAGTAACAAAAGAAAGAAAAATATTCAGGGAAAAAGGTCCAGAAATCTGCATAATGGTCCCATTAAGTCTTTTGCTGATCTGTGAATATGTGGGCAAAGAACAACAACCATACACTGTAACCTGAAAAACTCCTAAACATCATGCAGAGCTGGAGAACATCCCAGTACAGGCCAGGCAGATTGGAATGACTTCATTTAATGAAAAGACATTCAGGGGAAACCCAAAAAAGACCACTCATTAATAATTGGATCAAACTCATTAATAATAGGATCAAACTCTACCTAGACTGAAAGTAACTCCAGATCTGCCCTAAAAATACCTTAAATAATCTTCAAAATGATTGAGATGATTTACAAATTACTTAGTTTCCTGTCAGAATAAAGCCCAACAGAATCCAGATAACAACACTGTAACATTCACAGTATTCAGTATTCACTGAATATTATTAAATATGCTAAGAAGCAGGAAAATGTGACCAAAAACTAGGAGAAAAATGTATCAGTCAAAGTAGACTGAAAAACAATGGGATTAGCAGATAAGAATTTTTAAATGGATACATAAATGCTGTTAATAATTTTTTATACACAGATGATATGATAGCATATATATTCCTAAGGAATCTACAAAATATCCACTAGAATTAGCAGTAAATTTAGTAAGGTGCAGTGCACAAGGTCAAAATAGAAAACTTAATTGTATCTCTTATTTACTACTAGCAAGAAATTTGAAAATAAAATTTTAGAAACAATACCACTTATAATAGCAGAAAAAAACACATGGAATCAAGATATATTTTTAAAAAATATTCGCAAGATTTTGGCACTGAAAGCTATAAAACATTGCCATGAGAATTTAAAGAATCTAAATAAATGGAAACATATAGCAGGTTCATGGACAGAAAGACTCAATATTGTTAAAATATGAAGTTCTCTTCAAGAGGATATGAACTTAAACATAAACCAAATCAAAATAACAGCAGGATTATTTAAAGTTTGTATTAAATTCCAATTAGTTAGCATACAGATTCATGTGTACAATATAGTGATTCAACACTTCAATACCTGGTGCTCATCACAAATGCACTCCTTAATCCCCATCACCTATTTAACCCATCCCTCCACCCCTTCCATTCTGGTAACCACCAGTTTGTTCACTATGGTTAAAAGTCTGTTTCTTGGTTTGCCTCTCTCTCTCCCTTTTTTTCCCTTTGGTATTATGAGATATCACTATAATTAGTCGTAAAAAAAAGTTGTAAAAAAGTGAAATCTTGCCATTTGCAACAACATGGATGGACTTAGAGATTATGCTAAGTGAAATAAATCAGTCAGAGAAAGACAAATACCATCTGATTCCACACATACGTGGAATTTAAGAAACAAAACAAATGAACAGCAGGCTTTTTGCAGAAAATAACAGTCTGATTTTAAAATTTGTTTGGAAATGCAAAGAAACTAGAGTAGCCACAACAATTTGGGGGGAAAATAAAAGTTGGAGGATTCACACTGATTTCAAGTTACTATAGAGCTAACTGATCAAGAAAGTGTGTATTTAAGGATAAACGTGTAACTCAATGGGATAGTTCGGGGAGTTGAAACATAGATTCAACTATGGAATGCTGAGAGTACTGGGTACAAGAATACAATTGATCATATAATGTATAGAATTTTTATATTGGGCTTTTCAGCAGAAATATGTTACCAAGGCCTGCAAGTATGTGCTTTGCTCCTGGTAATAAAGTTCTTATTAGGTACATAGGGAGGGGGGCAAAATGAGAGGCAACAGACCAGTTGGGAAGGATCTTTTAGGATCAAGTGAATCTTTATGTAGTAGTATGAGCACCTTCCTAGCATCTGTATCTCTCTGATGGAAGCCACACTGAGCAGTTAGAAGAGAAATGAATGATAGATACAGAGGAGTTCCACTACTGTTTTTCCTTCCTGCCTATTCTTCCATCCAAATTGATTATAATCATTTGTATTTTTCTTATCTAAAAGCACAAGCTTAGATTTATTATTATTTCACTTATGTAGCCCACTTTGCACACTAATTATCTGTACAGATTTAAATATGTAGTATTGTTATTTTATTGGGTTATGGGGTACATTATTTTATTGAGGTGCAGACTTTGTTTTTCCTAGAATTAACCTCAGTATTTTTGTGGCTTAATAAGTGGAGAAAAAAGAGCCTGGAATTTGGCAAAGAGTAAGTTAAGACCTCGGAGGTGAGTAATGGCTTCATAAAAATGGAATTAAGAAAACAGATGTATCTTAGAAAGCTTTGCCCAGATCTGAGAAATGTGAGCAGTGCTCTCTGTCAGCTGCTTTTCTGCTGGTTTATGTTCTGACACTGTAGGGACTGAGGATTCTGTGGAAACTGTCTTGCTTCATAACCAGCCACTCTGGCTACATGAAACTCTGAGGTGTTAGGGTTGGACATAGGTATCAGGGGATCCTGAAGTAGATAGTGAGTGATCAGTTTATGATATAAGATGTTAACTGAGATGAAACCTGGAGTTTCACATGATTTTTAGGATAATCTTGGTGGCAGGAAAATATAATTACATTTCTTTGAACTGTGTGCTCTCCCAGCTATATTTCACTATTTCAGACTTCTAGTCCTAGATACTATTGATTAATAAGATCCTCAAATCCTAATTCATAATTTGTTATAAGAAATTAGAGTATATTTGAAGTTGGATTTGTGTGAAATCATTACAATATGGCTTAAAGAGATGTCGGGGCTGAAGGGTTCCTATATGTCCCAGGATGTTTCTGGAGTCTGCACAAAATACCAGTTGTTGTTTGAGGACTTTCATGGTAACCACTATGGGACCACTACTATCCCTTCATAACACAGAACCAACCTGGCTCACTGATCCTCAGTCTCTGCCTTTCTAGTCATTCCTTGAACAAATAAGAGCATGGCTTCACATCCAGCTTCTGCCCTCTTACCCTCCTTATGTGCTAATTGGACATAGAGGGTACCCCTGCTGGATGACATCCTTAGGGAAGATGCCAGTTGAATGGAAAGTACATTGCACATTATGATGAAAGAGAAGGGGAATGACACAAAGAAAGAGCATAAGGTATTGTGGAAAAAAAAATTCTTACTAAATAAAATGCAAAAAAAAAAGTTTTCCACAATTTAAGCCTTGAATAGAATTGATGCTACATTTTCCTGAGGGGTGAGATCAGCACTTGGAGAGTGTAGATGCTTTATGAAGGCTAAATGGAAAGAACAGCAATCTCTAAGGGGAAAAAAAAATATGAACTGTGTTTCCTGTCTGTTTCTTTCCTCATTCCAGGTCCCCAGCTCCCTGAAGAGTATTCTGCAAAGCTAGGAATATCTTTCGGAGATGTGCTGTATCATTTTGTTTATAAAAACAAAGAAGAAAAGTTTATGTTCTTTACAAAGGTGGGCAGTCATGTGAAACTGAGGTTTTATTCCTCAGACCACAGGGGTGAAAGAGAAGGTATGAGTGGACAGGGTGAGCAGGCAATCCTCTGTGTGGGAGCACTGTCTTTGGAGCCCACAGCTTTTTTTTTTTTTTTTTTGGCCCTCTCCAGGTTATTCATTTCTGCTATGTCCTTCTTTTAGATGGGTGCATGGGGAGGAACTATGTTGGTTTTCTAAGCCTTTGTGCCTCCCTACCACCTTCCTCTTCCTTCTCCCCATACTCCACACCAAAACTCATGGTATCTGAAATGCAATTTTCTGGTATCTCTATGTAGTGGGAGGCCCTGAGATGTATTCACAGAAATGTTCCTGTTCTGTCTTCCCTAAATTTATTTAACTCTGTTTAGAGATTTGGAGAAGTCCATATACTTCTCCTAGTGTGTTTCAAGTAAAGCAACATGAGGGGTGCCTTGGTGGCTCAGTCAGTTAACTGTCTGACTCTTTATCTCAGCTCAGGTCTTGATCTCAGGGTTGTGAATTCAAAATGTCCATTGGTCTCCATGCTGGTCATAGAACATACTTGACAAACAAACAAAAAAACTAACTTGAGGTTATGCTTCAGGCCATGGCCAAATATCTCCTATTGGAACAAACCTCCTGCAGATAACAAAAACCATAAATATATTTGGTTTCAAGTATTTAAATATAAACATCCATATATATTTTAATTATTTCATATGAACTGTATATTATTATATTAATGCAAATATTATTACTATTTTATTAATAATATACTATTATTCTAATATTGCATTATAATGTTAAAATACTTTAGGTACATTCTTTAAAATTTATAATACAAATTTTTTTTCCTTTTTTAATGGTGTTCTCTTTTTTGTTTTGTGTCAAGTTTTTATTTAAATTCTAATTAGTTAACATATAGTGTTATATTGGTTTCAGGAGTAGAATTTAGTGATTCAACACTTCCATACATCACCCAGTGCTCATCACAAGTGCCCTCCTTAATACACATCACCCATTTAGCTCATACCCTGCCCACCCCCCTCCAGCAACACTCAGTTTGTTCTCTGTTACTGAGACAAATAATTTTACGTAGAAATATAAGATAAAATGTAAAAACAACTCTTTGAAATCACTGGAGAGCAATCAAAAGCAGGCAGATACTGGAGGGGATTTGACACTTGGTTATGGGGGTATGCTAGTAGATGAGTTCCCCATTGTTTTATGGTTTTTAGCCTGAGGGAAGTTCAAGTCCCTTCCCATGAAGGGAAGCTAAAATTCCAAAGGAAAAACCAAACCAGCAGTTTTACTGGCATGAAAAATTAGAGGATAGAGTTTAGGGCAGTCGTATAAGCTAGAAAATGAAAAGGAGGTTTCAGAAAGAAGACAGTCAGAGAGAGGAGGGCTAAATCCTGCTCATACTCTCTGCACAATTCTCTGGATGATCCCTGAAATAGGCTCATAGTAAAGACTAAGCAATCCAGAGAAGACCTGAACCCAGACTCCAGTTCCCCCCCAGCAGCAGGAGAGATGGAGTTTGTGGTACTGTTCCACAAAATTAACAGCCTGCCTTAAAAAGATACATATGTAGATGAACTATTCAGAAAAACACCACAATCAAGATTGTTTATAATGTATCATTCAAAATGTCTAGGACACAGTCCAAAATTATTCAACATCTGAAGGAACAGGAAAATGTGATGCACACTCAAGAGCCAAGACAATAAACAGAAACCCAACAAACTGACTAAGGATATGATCTTTGGAATGGCCAGAATGCCGACTGTGACAGTAATAACTAAAAGGCCTAATGATTTGCTTCAGGCACCCTGAAAAACAAAGCATGGCCTCAGATAAGAAGGTTTGGGTGAAGTGTGAGCTTTGCTGCTGTCAGCCCCACTTCTCATTCAAAGCTCTTGATCTCCAGAAGCTTTACCCATCTGGGATCTGCGATAGTATGCATAAGACAGAGTACTGCACAGAGTGGTTAGGTAGAAACCAGAATGTCTTAAACTGAGGTTGTCTCAAAAAATTAGTGCCCTATCCTGTACCTGGTGACAAAGAGGAGGAGGGGTGTATGGTCGGTGGTGGGCAGGTTGAAGGAAAAAAGGAAGGGAGCTCTTTATGCTAGAGATCTTGGTCAATCATGTATTTTCTTGATCCAACATTGAGGATCTTACACACACCTAGACACCACCCTGATGTCTGGAGGAGGAGCAGTTGAGCGTGATGAAGCATATGCCTCTGCGTGTATGTATCTGTGTGTGTGTGGGTCTTTGCTGGCCCATCCATCTGCCTCAACTCAGGGACCCTAAGTTTCTTGTTTGTCTGTTTCTTGGTTTGTTTTTTGTTGGTGCATTTGATTTTAGTTTTATTTTAAGGAAACTACCAAAACATGCATGCTGTAAGTGTAACTTTAATAATCTTTCACAAGGTGAACACACCTATGTATCCAGCACCCAGATCTAGATAAACAACATTACCAGCATCTCAGAGACTTCTGTAATCTCTATCATCCCTCCCCCTATCATGTCACTGTCCTTCCATAAAGTGTTTTTAATGTGCCACCAGCAGAGAAAGACAGAGAGGATTCTCCCCCTTGTCATTCAGTGGGTACCCAGACCATGCAAACCTGAAAGGGATACTGTAGTCACAAAGGGTTAGAAAAAATGGACCCTGATAATCATGGAAAGTAAGCACAGTTGTCTCTTTCATTAGAGTGCTTAAAAGATGGATGATGAGATGATTCTGGAAGGCCGAATTAACTGAACAGCAAAACAAACAAAAATCCGGTATCTGCACCTGGTCATCTCCATTCCTCTCTGACCAGAGGCCCAAATTAGAGGGGCATGGACAGGGATGGGGGTTGGAGGGACTGCTGGCGGGTGTCAAACTCAGTCTGGTATAATCCAGAAGGTTCTAATTGCATCTCTCTGAGGAAATCTGGCTTTCAAAGCCATTTTCCTGCCGTCTCCCCACCCCTTTAATAAAGCTCAGGTCAGGATTCAAGAAAAAGTGTTGCCAAGGGGAGCAGAGGGTATCCACCCCCACCCTCTGAGCAGGGAGCGGTCCTGCTGGAGCCTGCGCAGTTGCCTTGGTGCAATGCAGGGGTATCCTCTGCGCCTGCGCCAGTTCTGGCGGGGGAGGGAGCAGAGGGGGCTCCAGAGGTGGAGTGTGGGTGTTTTCAACCCTGCCTGCCTCCTACCCCTCCCCTGAGCTCATGGTAGCTAATTCATTTTCTGTTCTTACCATCAAAGACAAAGTGTGGCTCCTGCTAATTACCCTCAGTATGCCCAAGAGAAGTCTGCCTGCATATAACTGAATTTGGGTTTTCACATGGGCTAAGTGGAGCCCTGATGTGGGGCTTTGAGGAGAACTCAGCAGAGGTTTACCAGGAAGAAAAGAAAAAGAAGCTGGGGTTTGACAAAGGGTGAATGATGAACTCAGACGGGAATAGGATTTTATACAGAACAGGTTTTTGTTTGTTTGTTTGTTTGTTTGTTTGTTTGTTTTTAATCAAAGCCATGAAAAATGCAGGGGAAAGAGACTGAAAACGTCCTATCTGGAAGACTAGGAGTGTGTTAAGAGGGTAAAGGCTTCTGGGTGGTTAGGGGCTGCTGCATCGTCAAGTCTCCAGGGCAGTGGCTCATGTCCCTTAGATTTAACATGAAGGTCAGCAGAACCTTAGTAAGAGTCCTTGGGTGGAGAGATAAGAACCGAAACCTCTGGAAAGTGAATGCTCTGTGACCATATAAGGGGGACCCCCTTCTCTCTGCCTATCCTGCCTTCCTTCTGAGAGGCTCCAGAACATCATTTCCACAACAGATTCCTGGTAAGAAACTTACTAACCATAAGCGAACATTCTCCTGCTAACTCCCCCCAGTCCTGAGGGAGCACACTGGAGACCTCTGATATATTTTGGATATATTTAAAGACATACCATACCAGCTCTATTCTTGCCATGGCAAGGGCTGGGCTTCATGGATGGAGAGGTCCAGCTGGAAGCCTAAATAGCAGCAAGTCCCTATGGTAGATATCTCCATGTTTGGGTGGCACTGGAGAGGTGGGAGAACCACGGACAGCTTATTATAGAGTAACCCTCAAACTCATATTTTAAAAGTATTTGGCCAAGGTTTATTTTGGTGAGCGTGAGCATAAAACTGTTCTATATTAAAAAATGCATCTACGTGTCTACTGTTGAATATGAAGAATGTATTATAAGCTCTGAAAATTCTGTAACACTTCAATTGATTAGAAATATTTATTTCACAAATGTTCTAATATACTTAAACTTCCTGCAAATAAAAGTGACATTTTTTAAAAATTTATCTGTCATTCTTAATCTCCTCCATTCTTGATCTCTAATTTAATTTCTTAAATTTTTAAAGATTTTTTTTTAAATAAAACTTCCTTACAATCACACAAAATAACAAAACATTTGGAAAATAAAATGATTTGCCTGTTCTCATTTGACATTGTTTGCTTCCAGAATTTCACCTTCCTTGTGACCCTGACCTCTGGCAAATGTCCAGTGGTTTGGTGACATTGTTGTCGAATAGCAACATGGATATACAAATTGCCCATAAACGTGTTTCATTCTATCACATGTGGCTGTGATTTGAATTTTCATATAATTCACCGGGTTTTTTTAATTGCCTTTTGAGTATGTTTCTGTGTACACTTGAACACAAATTTAAACTGTTTTCCTAACTCATCATTCATATTTTTAGTTTCTTCAGAAGTAATCAATTAGAAAAACTCTAAATTGAGATTTTTGCAGGTACGAACAGTCAGAAGTTCCCACCAAAAAAAATGTTTACAACAGATTTTTTCCATCGAGTAAAATCAGCTAAATTAAAAATCATTACAATTGGAGGGGATATTTTTCAAATTGATCATTCTTGTCATTTAAAGTCTATTATTTCAAGTGTCTTTTTTTGTTGTTTATTTAGTTTTTTGTTTTGTTTTGTTTCTAGAGGAAGGCTTTTTGGTTTTTGTTTGTTTTTACACCTTTCTAAATTTATTTATTTTTATTTTATTTTATTTTATTTTTCATTTTATTTTATTATGTTATGTTCCTCACCATACAGTACTTCATTGGTTTTTGATGTAGTGTTCCCAGTGATGGGTATTAAGGAGGGCACGTATTGCAATGAGCACTGGAGGTTATATGCAAAAAATAAAAAAATTTAAAAAATTGCTGCTTTAATATAATCTTTTTTAAATTTTTTATTGTTATGTTAATCACCATGCATTACATCATTAGTTTTTGATGTAGTGTTCCATGATTCATTGTTTGTGCGTAACACCCAGTGCTCCATGCAGAATGTACCCTCTTTAATACCCACCACCAGGTTAACCCATCCCCCCAACCCCTCCCCTCTAGAACCCTCAGTTTGTTTTTCAGAGTCCATCGTCTCTCATGGTTCGTCTCCCCCTCCGATTTCCCCCCCTTCATTCTTCCCCTCCTGCTTTAACATGATCTTCATTCTCACTTGAGGTATCTATTAGGATGGTCTTTACCAATCAGATTACAGCGCCACCTGGCATTCAAAACTGGGAGTCCTGAGCAAGAAGCAAACTGCTTCAAAAAATCCCCAAGAATTGCGGGGAAATTTGGTGTCGAATTGAGGGGAGGGGTAAGAAAAGACTCAGAAAAGGTGCAGGGGGCTGAGAATATAGTGATGAAGGAGGTCAGTGGAGCAAAAACTTGGATATAACAAAAATAATTCATAGTTACTGCAAACATTCAAACGTTCTAGGGTGTATAAATATATTAATGAGTCCTATGCCAAATTTCCCTGTCATTTAACTTAATAGATACAATCACTGTTACAAACTGACCAACAACTACAAAGGGGCTGATGCCTATACAAATATACTCGAAAATGCCTACATATATACACATGTTGTTTTTAATTATTTTTGGAATTGCTATTTTACAAATATCAGACAAATTTTCCATATCACCATATATAGATCTCTCATTTTTTTTTTTTGGTCAGATGTATGATTTCTAGTATCATATGCACCTTCATTTTTTTGTGAGCCACCTATTTATAGATAATAAGATCATCTCTAATTTTTCCACTATCACAAACAATGCTGCAGTGGACATTTTTATTCCTCTTCTTCTTCTTCTTTTTTTTTTTAAGTCTATTTACAGAAAAAAATAAAATAGTTCTAAGTGTAGGCACATTTCTTATCTTGCAAGATATTAAAAAATACTTGCCCCAGAAGAGACTTTTCTGAGGTCACATGAACAGAACAGAGGCTCCAGGGTAGCCGTGCCTGATCTCAAAAAGGGAATGGTATCTCCTGCCAGTCTCCTTGCTCATTCTAGGCAGCTAATCCCTCGAAGCCCTCCTTGGCTATGGGACAGGGGTGGAGTTCTGAGGACAGACTATGTGATTCAGACAAGTAGAGACTGAAATATTCAAACTGAGGCCACTAATTGTGAATTTGAAGCCTTCCAGGGAAAACAAGTTTCATGCCCAAATGTGTACACATTTTGTTCTAGGGAAGCAAGCTTGGCGAGCAACATGTGGATCAGTTTATTGAGGCAGGACGAGGACAGAAGCAGTAAGAGTGCATCTCTCTATTCTGGAGCTTTCTGGTGCCTGTACATTCTTGCTTCCTTACAATATCCTCATTGTGCTGACATTATCCTTTTGCTCAAAACTTAAAAGAGGATTTGGGAAGACTGTTTATGAGCCTAATAATTTTGTTATGTCCCTTTTTTCTCTTGCTATTTATTTCTCCCACTAACCTCATGGTTCCTAAACTATCATTTCATTCTGCGTCTTACTCATAAGACCTAAATGCTCATTCATTCATTTATTTATTTACTAAGTATTTATTGAACACCTACTATATATTGAACACTGTCCTAGGGCCTTGAAATACATCAGTGTAAAAAAAACAAAGCTCCCTGCTCTAGTGAAGTTTACAATTATAATTTACATATTTATATAGCATGTACAGTAAATTATATAGGGGGTAAGAAGGTAATGAGTACCTTCGGCAAAAAGACAAATGTATCAAAGTAAGATTAATAGAGAGTGCTTGGTTGGGAAGTGCAAGTTTCAAAAGTGAATAGGGTGGTTGGGAAAGGATTCAGATAAGGTGAATTTGGAGGAGAGATTTGAAGGAAGTGAAAGAGTTAATCAAGCAGGAGCAGAGTGGCGGTTGTTCTAAGAAGAAAGCAAAAGACCTCCAAGAGAGCTCATTTGTCAGGGGAATGGAAAGGGGGGGAGTGTGGCTGGAGTGCAGCTGAAGTCAGAAGGGTCATTCATAGCCATTCATAGTGTTTAGGACACTCTGCCTTCCACTGAGTGCAGTAAGCAGCCATTGCAAGGGTTTGAACAGAGGCTGTACAAGTCTGAGTCATCCTGCTGTATTGATGATTATGGGCTGGAGGAAGGGAACAAGAAGAAGCAGGAAGACATGTTCAGGACTACTACAGTCACCCAAGTGAGACACGTCAGGACTCTAACCAGGTTTCACCTACACGTCATGTTGTCATGTTATTTTCTACCTACTATTCAGTCTGACAGAACTGTGAGGTTATGTAAGTCCCTGATAGAAGGTGAAGGGATAATGTGTTCAGGCTATCTTTAATGTCTTAGTATGAAAAAAATGCTGTACCTTAGGAAGTGTTGAACTAATATTAGAAATAAAAACTTTGCTGTGCTATCCCAGATTTCTGCTGCCCAAAGAAGTCTTGTCTATATAGGGCTCTATCTTGGGGCGGGACACTGATGGTTTGTAATATTGGCCAGTATGAAACCATAATGTTTAAACATAAGTCTGTTGGGAAATGTGGTTCTTAGTCTGAGAACAAAGGCGTAGTGAAGGGCAGGTTGTGACTTTGAGGGCAGATGTGGGGGAGGGGTCAGCAGGGGGACATGCTCTCTCCACCTCTCCCTTTCCTGCTTTAGATCTCTGGTTCCAAATGGACTCCTCCCCTTTACAGAACTGCAAAGTTACTAGGCCCTCTTCTCTGCTACTATCCTCACTTCCTGTACTTGTGCAATAGAATTTGGAAGAAGCTCTGCACCTCATTGGTATAGGTGTGTAGAGTTTAAAAAACTGATAACAAGGATAGCCTATGATTTAGGAAGAAGAAAAAACACAAAGGTTAGTTGTGGACTTCCGAACATGCCATCTGAAGGCTGCAAGGGTGAAGAGTTTTGAAGAAATCAGAGTGAATTGAGAATCTCTGTGTAAGAGACCCCTGATTTCCAGAAATCTGAGATCATCTGACCCCAGCCCACAGCTCACTTCCCCATTCTGAACTGTATCGGACTGGGGACAGGGAGTGGCGTCTAGGTTATGTCGCAGTACACAAAATGTTGATGTCTCATTTGTATTTGGAAAACAGTCTCCTAAGACCACCATTCTGCAGCACTCCATCCCTTAGGCCAAGGCTAGTGTCAATCACCTGGAAGAGGAGGTGGGAGGAGATGGGTGGAGACCAGCTCACAGCCCTGAAAGGGAGGGGGCTCCTGGCGCTTGCGCACTTTTTTCACTGCACTGCAGGGGTCGGCTTCACGCAGGAAGGGGGTTTCCTTGCGCATGCACACTCTTGATCCACTGCGGAGCCGACTGCACGAGGGGAGGAGGCTTCTTGGCGCATGCGCACTCTTTTTACAGCACTGCGGAGCCTGCTTTGCGGCTGCGCCAGTTTGGCACCTTCCAGAAAGCTCGAGGGCTGGGCGGGGGAGTTAGTGAGGGGTGTTGGCCTGTCATTCTCTCCTGCTCCTCCCTTTGCTGGAGCTTGCAGCCCCCAAGTGTTCATTTTGTGACATGTTACTGCATCAACAGACCACAACCGAACTGTACAAGGATTGCCCCTTTCTGTTCTCTAACATCTAACTGGGGTATTGGGAATTGGAAATGAACTGTGCAGGCCACCAGAGTAGGATTAGAGCCAAGTAACAAACCCTCATTCTGGAAAGAGAACAGCTGCATGAAGACAATTTGGGCAGTTTGACAGACTGGAGGTGAGCAGGCCCAAAGAAGTCTCACCTCAGCAACTGAGTCTCGCTCCTTATCCGCCTCTCTCTCCCTGGGGCTATATTTCTAGAATCCATGGATGGTTGAATAATGAATGATTCTCAAAGTGTGCTTTCCATACCACCAGCAGCAGCACCTCAAACTTGTTAGAAATGCAGATTCTCAGCTGGACCCAGTCCCATCAAGCTGAAAATGGGAGTGGGCCCACCAATGTTTAAAAAAATCCTCCGAGAGGTCCTGATACATGTCCCATGCTAGAAACTGGGATAGAGTGCTGAAAGACTGTGGTGGAAAGAGCCCAAGGAAAACTAGGAATTTTTCACTGAGGATCAACTAGTTTCCAAGATCTGACTCTGAGGAGTTTCCCCTCCCTGCCAGCCAGAACTAAGTTGGTATCTGCCATTTCTGGGAGGGAATGGTGAGAGAGAGGAGAGGCAGGCTGTCAGCTCCTGAACTGCAATAGGTCTTACTGAAGGCTGTGTTTTATTGGTGCAATAGGGCACCCTCACTGTGCCCCATTTCCCTCATGGCTGTATCCTAAGTGATAATTTGAGGGGAAGCTTTTAAGAGATGATGATTTTTTAAGGCTTCCCACTGTCTATTCTTCCTTCTAAGCTACTAATGGTTAATCACCTATTTTCTGGTCATTTAGCTGAGAAAAAGACTTAAATATGGCACTGTACATTTTGTCTCAGTTTTCCCACTAGATTCCTGTCCAAACTTCATGGAAGGAAGGGTGGAGGGGAGCCTGTGGCTGAATTTGGAGTGGGAAATAAACGATAATGTGACCATGGGTGAGTTAAAAGTTTGAAGGGGTTTAAGGATGCCCTATATACTACATTTGAGTGAAAGCAGTGACTCAGAAAAATCAGATACAATTCGCAAACTGATACTCACATCTTTTGAATTCTCTTATATGTAGGCAAGAATGTTTTTTGTTTTTTTTTTTTTCCCTAGTGGGTTTAACAGTTACTTCTGCTGTCTAGGAACTCTCTTGCCCAGACCTGTGCCTGTGCAACCTGAGCTTATAATGGGCATATATATAAGTGAGAAGAAATGCAGAGGGGTTCAGAGGGGTCTTCTCAAACATGGAAATTATCTTCTGTTGTTTTTCTGCTTTGTTTTGTTTCAGTTGGCCATCCGTGCCTGTACCCTCAGGTTAGCATGATTTTGGGACAGACTCTTGTATGCCCATCAGGAGACAAGCAAACAGAAAGGATCAACATAATGAAGACATCCTCCTGGTTTGTATGGACCTTAAATCTGTGTTCCCTGAAGTTCTTACTTCCACTCACAACAGAGTCTTTTTGACCATAAGATGTCCTGTCTCTAGTGAACACACGGAACAGTGAGCCCAAGTCCCTTCTGCTTTCCAGCGTCTATACTGCTTTCCTCTTCCAATCATCCTTACTTCTTCCCTCAGCCCACAAAACTCTCTTTCCAGTCTGGCGGATGAAGCAGCTTAACTTTCCTCCCTGCTTTTGACTGAGGTATTTTTGCTTTACCATTAAATCCTCTCTCCCATGTAGGGTATGGGTTTTTGGAAACAGAAGCTGAGAAGACTTGAAGAATATTACAGATTTAAGCCCTGCTGAATCCCTCACTCATTTAACATGCAGAGATATGACTATCTCCTTGAATGGAGGAAATGAAGGGAAGATTTGAAGAAGAATAAAATAAACTAGTATCCCAAAATATTTTCTGGCTATTGATAGGTTTTTGCAGTAATCCAAGCAAGAGATAAAGTTGCTTGAACTATCTTAGTGATGAAAAATACATAGATTTGAGTTATATATTTCAATGTAGGTAGATGGAATTCAGCAGAGGAGAGTGGGTGGAGTGAGTGAATCATCAAGAAATATGGAGGATAACCTAGGTTTTTGGCCTGAGGCACCAGCTTATTATAAGGATAACACCATTTACTGAGCTGTAGAACAATGGAATGGGAGTATGTTTCAGGAGGAAAAAGTGGAGTTCAACTTCTGACTTTTTATATATAGAAAAAATCTGTGAAAATTCAAGTGGATTTCATCTTAGCTGTAGAATATGGACATGTGGAGTCACAAGAAGTCTGGGCTGGAGATAAAAGCATGGAGTCACATACCTACAGAGAAAGCCAACCTAATGCCCAAACTTAGTGTCTTAAAAGAGTAATCATTTATTATTTAAATTAACTTCATTACTTGAGATTGTGAATGAGAAATAGTTTTATTTTCCAATTCACCATGTTCTGTTTACTTTTGTGTTTCTCCTAAATTTTGCTACCAAACAATTCATTGGTTTAGCTTAGCTGTCTCTTTCGTTGCACTTTATCACACTTAACTAAGAGAAGCCAATTGACACTTGAGCCATTCTACCTGGAAATCATTTTTCCAAGGTACATAAAATCATTAGATAGATCATTGAATTTACCACTGGTAATATTTTTGCCTTTTTCTACCACTACATGCCATGGATCACCATTTTTCGAACCTGTGATTACTGTTTCCTTGCCATTTTTCCAGCCTCAACGCACAAGAGGTTTGCTCTCCCTTTTTCAGTTTTCCTTAACAGTTTCTTCACCGTGTTTTCAGTTTGTACCTGCTGCTCCACTACAAATCTGGTGCTTTATATTTTTGTCACAGCACCACCACATCTCTAAGTGCCTATGTATTAATTAGCTTTGGTGCATATCAATCTAACTCTCAAATTTTGTGGCTTAAAACAACAGTATTTGTCATTTATAATGATTGCATGGGTCAGTTTTGTGGTTCTTCCGATCTGGGATGCCTCAGCTGAACCTGGATGGTCGAGCCCGGGATCACCTACACATGCAAAGTTTGGCTTGGTGGCAAGTTAGGTGAGAGGGATGATTTGGTAATATGTCTCTCATCATTAAGCAGGCTAGCCCAGCCTTCTTAATATAATTATGGCATTTTTAAGTGCATTAAAAGAAGGCAAGCCCCAATGTGCAAGTACATTTTCTGCATCTCTGGTTCTGTCACATTTGAGATGTTCTTGTTAGCAAAAGCAATACAGGTGGCCATCCCCCAAAGTTAGTGTGGCTAGGGACTACCCAATGACTTGGATGCAAGGAGTCAAATTGTTGCAGCAAATTTTGCACACATGGAAATGGATAATATGGAGGACCCACCACCATTGCTTAAGGATTACCACATTTTAAGGTCATGAACAGTGGAGAGGGAACCGATAAATGAGACTGAATTGTACTAGTCAGAGTGTTCTGTGGGCAATGAGGAAAATGCAGGTTCAGAAACAGAGGTTACTTAAAAAGCAGGGGGCTCATAAACACTTGAATGCAGATGAGAAATCAAAGAAAATGAACAGTGGGCATTGTCCACCAGTTTTAACAGCATTAGGATCCACAATGATGTTTGAAAGATTTGTTTTGATGGAGTGAGGGGAAAACCCACCCAGAATAGGACAGAGGCTTAGATGTGAATAGTATCTGTACACTTACCTATTGTACATTATAATACAGCTTTCCACAGCTGTGAAAGACAAATAATTTTTAAAATTCTAACTCAAAATCACTCTAAATATATTACCAACCACATGGAAAGTAATCACAGAATCTATTCATGATTCATGGCAGTCAGAGGGCACATGGTAATCTCCAATGCATTTCTATGGCTTTAAAAGACATGCCAGGCTCTATTCCTGTCCTGGCCAGAATCCTGGTGATGCAGTTGGTAGATGGATGGGTCCAGCTGGGAGCTCCAACATCAAGCACCTGAGGTAGATATCTATGTTTAGAGTGGGAAAACCATGAATAATATGATGACCCTTCAAAGCATTTTCTTCAAATTTTGTTCAAGATTGAGATATTAAAGGCAAAGAGGAAATTATGAATAAAAATAAAAAGTGCTCATTTCTTCCTTTCAGTTGAAAATCAGGGATTTATTATATTCTGAGGATACTCAATAACATTCTTACTATTTGGTGTTATCTTTCATTTGACAAATATTTCCTCAGTCATAGTGGAAATTAGCTGGCCATACTAGTTAATGACAGCAGTAACTTAATCTGTCATTCATTATTTCATTCCAGAATCTTGGCCAGTCCTTTTCTGGATACTTATCATAGACATTATCCACAATATTGAAACTAATACATTTGTACTTCTTTTTTGGGGGGGTAGACATCGGTATTTATTTGATTTTATTTTTGAATTTTTATTTCCAAACCATTTAAAAGTAAGTGAGATGAAGCATGTTCTTTCAAACCTAAAAAAACTTTAGAATGCATTTCCAGTAATAACTGACATTCTCTTACCAATCATAGTTCAGGATATTTAGGATTGATTAAATGTTATTATCCACTCCAAAGTCTATGTTCAAATTTTGTCAATAGTCTCAATTATGTCCTTTACAATTATTATTTTGGGATTCAGCATTACATGTTGCATTTAATTTTCATGTATTTTTAGTTTATTTTTATCTAGAGTAATTCTTCAGTGTTTCTTTGTGATTCTTGACTTTATGTTTTGAAGCATCCGAGTCAGTTATTTTGTAAAATACTTTTCTTAGTTTTTGTTTGTCTGATTTTACCCCATGGTTAGATTTATGTTATGCATTTTTAGCAAGAATGTTATTGAAATGATGTTGAGTCCTTCTCAAAGCATCAGTTCAGGAGGCATATAATGGTGATTTGTACTGATATTGATGATGCTAACTTTGATGACTCCTAATTCCTACTTTGTCATTCCTTATTCAGTTGTTATCCAGTATCCTTAATGTCAGAAAGAATTTCCCTTCACCTTCATTCATGCATTCATTCATGGTTTATATCAGTATGGACTCATGATTCTCATTTTACTCATTGGGTTCAAATCCATCTCTACCTTTATTTTTTTAAATTGTTTCAAATTTACAGAAAAAGTGTTAAACTATAAGAGATAGTAGAGAGAGTCCCTATATTCTTTTTATAAAAAAAGATTTTATCTATATTTGACAGCGAAAGAGGGAACACAAGCAGGGGGAGTGTGAGAGGGAGAAGCAGGCTTCCCACCAAGCAGGGAGTGTGATGCAGGGCTCAATTCCAGGACCCTGGGATCCTGACCCAAGCTGAAGGCAGGCGCTTAATGACTGAGCCACCCAGGTGCCCCAGAAAGTGCCTATATTCTTATTCAAAGTTTCTACTGTAGTATGACACCCAGTTTGCTTATTTTTAACATTTTAAAATAAATTTTAAAGACTTTATTTTTTTTAAGATTTTTATTTATTTGTCAGAGAGAGAGAGCACTAGCAGGGGAAGTGGCAGGCAGAGGAAGAAGGAGGCTCCCCAATGAGCAGGGCACGCTTAACCGACTGAGCCACCCACATGTCCCTAAAGACTTTATTTTTATTTATTTATTAGAGAGGGCAGTGAGGGAGAAGGACAAGCAGACTCTGCCCTTGGCATGGAGCCCAATTTAAGGCTCAAACTCACAACCCTGAGATCATGACCTGAGCTGAAATCAAGAGATGCTTAACTGACTGAGCCACCCAGGTACTCCTTTATTGTCAACGTTTTGCAGAAGTCCGATATGTTTCTTAAAATTAGTGAACCAATATCGATATATTCGTGTTAAATAAAAGTCATACTTTACTCAAGTTTCCTCAGTGTTCACCTAATGTGATTTATCTGTTTCTGGATTCCAGCCAGGATACTACATTACATTTCTTGTCATGTCTCCTGAGAATAGAAGAGGCTGTGACAGTTTCTCAGAATTTCTTGGTTATTGATGACTTTGACACATTTGAGGACCACTGGGCAAGTATTTTGTAGAATGTCCCTCGACTGGGATTTATTTGATGCTTTTCTTATGATTAAACTGGGTCTATGTATTTTGAGGAGGAGGATCACAGAGGAAAAGTGCCATTTTAATCACATTATATCAGTGGTACATTCTATCAAAATGACTTAGCTCTGTGAATATTGATCTTGAAATATCAATATCTGGCTGAGGTAGTATTTGTCGGGTTTCTCAAAAGCTACTCTTTTTTTTTTTTTTTCTTGGAAGCAAGCCAGAATGAGGAGCCAGTACTTAAAGAGTGGGGAGTTAATGCTCTATCAGCTTGACAGGGGAGTATCTACATAAGTTATTCAGGATTCTTCTGCATGAGATATTTGTTATATTTCCCTATTTGTTTATTTATTAAATTATTTATATAAGTGTAGACTCCTAAGGTGAATTTTAACTAAAAAAATGGAGTTGTCTCAGGGCTCACACATTTCTTTTGAGGACAGGATATTGACGTAAATAAGTATAAGTAAGGATTCATAGATGTTTATGTTATGTTTTGAGATATAATACAACACCACTTTATTTATTTTGATGCACATATTTTCCCAAATCTTCTTCCTTCAGGATGGCTTCCATACCCTTTTGTATGTTTCCATGTATTTTCAAGCACTTCCTTACTCCAACATTATTTTTCTTAAAAAATTAACTCTTTAAAGCTTGCTTTTCTGATTTGAAATATCCTGTTTATAATATATGACTTTTTCATACATGTTTTGTATTCAATGTTATAATATTTTTCTATTATCCTTTCTTCACCAGCACTTGTGGACTACCAAGAAGTTATAAATTCATTAGTAATATCATGAGGCAGGGGATTCTATAAGCCCATAAACTCTTGGAAATATACTAAAATGAAGTGGCTTAAAAGATTTTGTTCACAGCTTTAAAATTGCTAGGCTTAGGAAATTTGTTTGGACTTCAAACATTTTTTTTTTCGTTGGTAATTGACCTTTTCATTTCAAGTCTTTCATTTTAAGTGTACATTTTTTGTTTTTGTTTTATGATTACTCACAATTTTCTAATACCTCTTCCACTGCTTTGTCTGGCCTTTTTCTGCATATTCCAATCAAGATGTGCCACAAAAAGCCTTTTTCCTCCCAGACTCACTGTTTGTTAATGTTTCTGGGGCTTTGAAGCTTGGGAGACATCTTGAGCCCAGAAAACAATGCTAGATTATAAGAGAAAGCACATTGAAACCCTTCCAGTGAGTAGTTACAGGAGAGCTTATTTAGCAGCCTTTTCTCACTACATGTAGAGTGTCTTATTCTTCCCTGTTGCTAAAGCCCTTAAAATCCACCTTTAAAAATTTACATCAATATACCGTTCTCAAAAGAAATGTGTAAGCCCTGAGAACAACTCCGTTTTCCCAGTTAAAATTCACTTTATTCATACGTAAGGTGTCAGCACTAGAACTATATGTAGCTATCAAAGACCCATGTTACAGCGCCATCTGTCATCTAGAAATGGAAGTATGGGAGCAGAAAAAAATTAAATTGCTGAGAACCCAGGCTCCCTGTTGCTGAATATTTTGGTAGTTAGTGTGAGGAGAGACATGTGAGTCCTAAAAAGAGCAGAGTGTAAGGAACCACTGATGATGGACTTCAACAGAGAGAGGATTAGAATACTTTTAAATCACAAAATCAATAGATTACTGCAAATATTTAAAAATTACAGAAGCTTACAAGTTAAAAATTTTAGAGTTTATATAAAGTATTCCTTTTTTCCCCTATTTCATTCCATACTACCTTTTAAATGTGCTTATGCAATCAGATTTTTTAGGATTTTTACAAATATATTAGACATATATCTATAACTAATTATATAGGGTTGGATAGATATAAATATATCAGATTTTTATAACATTTACAAATATATCAACTGAATATCTATCTATATAACTATTTATGTATACATATTTCTATATATTTAATATGTACAAATATATATATTTAATAGAACTAGAGATGTATGCAATATTCATTTTGTTGTCCAAAAATAATTTTTGTAGTATGCCATATGCTTTTATTATATCACTAGATATAAAGCTACTTTATTTTTGTTAGCATATGTATGCCCATTAATTTGTCTATGTCCCATTGATAAACATTTTATTTCTTCTTATTTTTCACTTTTTTTTGAAAAATGCTGTAGAGAACATTCTCATAAATATCATACTTAGTAAAGACAGAATGGATGGGTTAAAAAAAAAAGCTACATCTATCTATATCCACCCTTAAAATGTATAAGTATCAAATATGCGGTTCTCAAACCTGAATATTAGCAATTCATTTGTTCCCCAATCAAGCTAACATGGCTTCTCTTATTAGCTTATTTTAGTTTTTTTGGAAGGTATATAGTGTTCATTATTTTTATGTATCTTGTTTATTTTCTGAAAAAAACCTGTTCTTATGACTTAATATATGTTTAAAATATGCATGTTTTGCTTTCCTTTTTAATTTTGAGTCTGTCTGTGTTCTGAGTTTACCCTAAATAATACACTAGGGGTATAGCAAATATTTTCCAAATGTTTGACTATTTATTTGAAATCCTACTCAACCTATTATACCTAAACACTATCAACAGTTACAGAAAAATTGTAAATATTTATCACTTCTGAATTTATTTGAGCATTAGGAAAATATTTTATTCTTTAATTTTCATTGAAAACATCATTTTATCTGGGATTTATGTATATTTATGACAAAAGATGGAAAATCTAAAGTTATTTTATGAATGAATGGCTGATAATGTCAATATCTTTGAATTTTCCATCCTCTATATTGTGGATTTTAATTAAAAGTTCATTTTTATTAAGTCAAGTTCTGTATTTAATAGAAAATATATTCAGTGAAAGACAGGTATGAGAGTCCCCTGAAAGATGTGAGACCGTGCTGTTTTTACCATTTGGGGACATGTGCTTCTTACTATGCTTTTGTTGATTCTGGTAAATTTGCTGAAACTTTTATCTTAAGGCACGTGCTACTTTGTAACATTTCAAATTCAGAATTGACCTGTAAGAATATAGCTACAGAATCCCTAAACCGTATAGTTTTTTTGACAAAGCGACCTGAAATGCTTTGTCCTCCAAGCAACGGTTAAAAGAAAAGAAAAAAGTTTATGCGCTTTACACTTATATACTGTGCTGAAAAACAGCGAGGATGTGGAAATCAATTGTGGGGGCACAGAGTATTCTGGAACTGTTTTTTTGTTTTGTTTTTGTTCTTGTTTTTCCTGACTTATGAATAGCCCGCAGTGAACACTACGTGAGCCTCTGTTCTCCGGAGAGCGACTCCGTTAGTGCCGGGACTGCCGCAATCAAAGGCCCCTACAAAGCACCGCCACAAGGAAAAACGCCTTGGTCTGCCGTGCTGCCTGACTGGCTGAGCGCTGTGGGAACGTCACGTGACTCGCGAAGAAGACGGCGGTCCGAAAAGGCCAAATTCATGAGCGTCTGCGCGGTATTGGTGGATGGGACTAGGTGTAGCGTCTCTGTCCCTCTAGGCCTCCGTCTCTTGGGTCTCTTCTGGTCCGTTCAGGTTTAAGGCTCTAACCCGGGGATTTCCCATTGGTCGTTTGCGCCGGGGAGACACGGACCCTACACAGTGCTGGGTATTCCATGGCTGATTCCTTTTAAGCTGTTTGTTCCCCCAGATTTTGATGTTTGATTTTCAACCTATACAGGAATTGGCTTTTTCTGTAAAATGTTAAAGTGTGTTTTTAGGGCGCCTGGGTGGCTTAGTTGTTAAGCAACTGCCTTTGGCTCAGGTCACGATCCCAGGGTCCCGCGATCGAGCCCCGCGTCGGGCTCCCTTCTCCGCGGGAAGCCTACTTCTCCCTCTCCCACTCCCCCTTGCTTGTGTTCCCTCTCTCATTGTGTCTCTCTCTGTCAAATAAATAATTTTTTTTTAAAAAAAGTGTGTTTTTAATGCCCGCTGTTTTTTATATTTCTATGAAAATACGTAAATAAAGTTTGTAATATTGTTTTTAATAGTGCTTTCCGTTTTTTACTTTACCTTAATTCAGTTGGTCATTTTTTCAAATGTTTTAATTTAGATTAATTGAAGCGTTTTTTTTGTTTTGTTCAATGGGAGGCCAACATTACGCAAGAACATTGTAGACTTGGGTACTAAGTGTTTTGCACACCTGTTTATACACACACACACACACACACCCGTTCTAGAAACACAGTTCCTTTCAGAATTGAACACAGTATCCCAAAAATCTTGTGATTATTGCCAGTATAAAATCTTGCTTCCATTTCAAAACTTTTAACCATTTAAGTTCAATTTTATTTTTATTTAAAACAACTTAAAGTTGTTTTATTAATTTCAAAGTAGCTTTGTACTTCCCTTTTAAGCCTCCCCTAATACGCAGCTCTCTTCCTCTTAACCACTGTCCCTTAATTTCATATTGGAACTGCTGGACTAAAGAATTTTGTTTCAGGTTTACCCTACTTTGTTCTTCCAGTGCTATATCGTAGTTCAGGCTTCTGTGTTTATTTTAGAAACCTTCACTAGCACCTCACACAAACGAGTCTAGGTCTGTTTTCTTTCCTATGTGTTACAAATTATTTGGAATTTACCTGTTTGGTCTTCTGTATTCCAAAAATTATTATGGAAGAACATTAACAAAGATAAGGGAGAAACAGAAGCAGGGAAAAATCCAATAACATGAAATTCCTGATATGACATTCAGTATTTACTTTCAACTCTTGTTTTTATAGCCCTATAATTTTCCTTTATAGAATATTTAGAGCTATGTGCATATATACTTTGCTGTATTAACTTTCTAACTTTTGAAGAAATGAATTTTTATTGATAAAAATTCAAATTATACTACCATCTACTTTCTGACTCCTCTGCAATTTGTAACCACCAATATCCATACTTTGATATCTTTTTTTCAGATCTATGCTTGTCAAACACATGCGTGTGTATTTCTCTGTATGTGTTCACATGTAGACCTATATATATAGATCATATAACTTTTATTTTTAGATATACTGTGTCATAGTATTGTTACACATTATTATTAGTTTTTGGGTTTTTTTTGTTTTTTTTTTGTTTTTTTTTTTAATGAGAGACAGAGAGCATGAGAGGGAGGAGGGTCAGAGGGAGAAGCAGACTCCCTGCTGAGCAGGGAGCCCGATGTGGGACTCGATCCCAGGACTCCAGGATCATGACCTGAGCCGAAGGCAGCCGCCCAACCAACTGAGCCACCCAGGCGCCCTATTACTAGTATTTTTAATTTGGTTAGAACATGACTACTCAGAAAAAAAAATACATGGTATGTATTACCATTATGCCCATTTCACAGGAGAGGACCTTAAGGATGAGGTAGGTAGTGTAACTGGTGAAAGGTTATATAAGTATTAAGTGATATAATTGAATGCTATCATCCTCATTCTCTCTATACCACTATCCTCACCACTGTGTAGGCATAAACATCTTGTCCTATTGTCCCATACTGTGGATGTGTTAAACATTCAGTATTTATCTCAAATGTTTGTATTGTATTGTAAAAATTCACCATAATTTGTTGACCCAATCATCCATTCCTATTTGATAGGTATATACAGTATTTAGTTTGTTTCCATTTGGGGTGGGGGTTGTTTGGTTTTTGTTTTTTTGTTTGTTTGTTTGCCAAAAGACAGAGTATTGGAGTACACATAACCTCTACATTTATCTACACTACAGACCCATTATATGTATTTGGGATATATTTGTAGAACTTTAACTTCCAGGTCGAAGTGTGTACATCTCTGGAATCTTAATACATCAGAACAAAGCATTATCCAAATTGTATTATTTTCTACTATAATATACATATTCCTGTAGAGTTACAATATATATGACATGAGAAATATTTTGCATCTCATTTACTAATTAGAGTATATAATTCTTACATTTACTTTAGCAGTTATTTCAATACTGTCTACTTCCTTTACTAAATATTTCCCGGGCGCCTGGGTGACTCAGTTGGTTAAGCGACTGCCTTCGGCTAAGGTCATGATCCTGGAGTCCCAGGATCGAGTCCCGCATCGGGCTCCCTGCTCAGCAGGGGGTCTGCTTCTCCCTCTGCTCTCTTCCCTCTCGTGCTCTCTGTCTCTCATTCTCTCTCTCAAATAAATAAATAAATAAAAATATTTCCCACTGCTTCAGTGAAGTTTGGGAGTGACATGATTTGTGAACCAAACAAAAAGGGACAATAAACCAGAAAAGAGAGCAGAGAGAAAGCAAAGCACAAAGGTGCTATGAGAACCACTGAACAAGATATTCAGGAAGGCTTTTGTGTAGGAATTTGGTATAAGTGCTGTCCAGATATAATGCAAACTAACTAATCATGTTTTAAGAATTCTAGTATTAAAGAAAAACTAGTTTCTTCTATATGCAATGAGGATTTTTTTTTTTATTGCATTGAAAAGTCAAGTCATTGTAAGCATACAAGGACTATTGTAGAAGCTCAGGAATGTCCCAACAGTCTTGGCCTCCTTCTAGTTTTCTTTTCCACCATCTTCAATATCTAGGCCTTCATATTGCTCCAATTACAGAGAAAGAGATGAGAAAGGCAATAGGGGTAACTGTTGCACCTTTCAGATGGCATGTATATGGATCACTTGTCCAGTGTGAAAGACACTTGTTCCAGTTACATACCTGCCAGTTGAGTTGTGGGTTTAGCACAAGCGCTAAGAGTTCTCTTATGGAAAGAATCTATGTTGAATCAGAGCTTTAACAATTACTAGATGTGGCATGACATATTTCATGAAAAAGGCTTTGGACCACTTTTGAGATATAGACTTAATTTAACAATTATTTAGCCATTATCTTAATAGTTACATGCACTTAAACTTCATACCTTAAAGATAAAAACAAGAAATATATAAGCATTCAAGAAAATCAATTTAGAGAAGCAATACTAAGACTGAAAGCATATTACTTAAGGTCACAGTTTTTGCAAAAGAACTATAATATTAGTCCACACAATAAATATGCCAAACTCAATTTAAATGTTTAACAGTGACATCCTTACGATTTCATATAAATTCTCTCTGTGCCTTGTTATTCTCTATTTCTTATTGCGTCATTTCCCTTTCTGCAACAATGCATTTTTGGGGTATTATAATGAAATATTGCCTTATCTCTAACTTGGCCCTGTCCATGGATGAACAGACACATCTCAAGTTCCTGTCTGAAAAAAATCCTTAAACATGTTCATAAATGGGGAGTGGCAGCCTGAAAAATTAGTTAAAACCCAATGTCATGTTCACTGATGCGCAAAATTCTCAAGAGTGAAATAAGCTTCAGTTTTGCAAAACTAAAGATGCAAACTTTGGTATCAAAGGCTATGTTGTCATTTGGTATCTCAAAGTCAAAAGCTTTATCCTGGGGGCACCTGGGTGTCTCTGTTGGTAAAGCATCTGCCTTTGGCTCAGGTCACGATCCCAGGGTCCTGGGATCGAGCACCTCATTGGGTTCCCTGCTTAGTGGGGAGTCAGTTTCTGCCTCTGCTCCTCCCTTGCACTTGTGTTCTCTCTCTGCCTCTTCTCTCTCTCAAATAAAATCTTAAAAAAAAAAAAAAGCTTTATCCTGTTCAAATTATAAGTTTAGTTCACTTAAGGGGAAGTATTCAAGAATTAAAGAGCACACAAAACATGTTGGCTCTTGATGGGAACCTGATAAGCAAAACACAACTGTAAGATACATTTAAGCATGATACACGTGATAGATCATGAATACAGAGTTCCCATGTACCCTTTTTCCAGGTCCACCAATGAAAACATTGTATAGTTATAGTACAGTTATCAAAACCAAGAATTGACCTTGGTATTATCTAAACTACACAGCCTGTTTGGATTTCACCCATTTTTATTATTTTTAAAAACTTTTTGGATTTCACTAACTTTTTTAAAAGACCTTATTTTTAAGTAATCTCCACATCCAGTATGGGGCTCAAACTTGCAAACCTGAGATCAAGAGTCACATGCTGTACTGACTGAGCCAGCCAGGCACCCTAGATTTCACCACTTTTTCTATGTACTCTTTTTGTATATAAGTCTACGGAATTTTATCTCACAGATATATTTGTGTAACAGCCATCACATTCAGGATGCATAACTTTTCTATCCCCCTCCAAATTACTTTTGCATCATACTTTTTGGTGATTGTAGCACCTTCTCCTAGCCCTAATCCCTCCCCTCCCTGATCTATTTCCCATACCTACAATTTTATAATTTCAATAATGTTGTATAAATTTAAATCCTAGGGAAAGTAGCCTTTTGAGATTGACTTTTTTTTTCACTCAGCTTATGCTTTGAAATCCATCCAAGCTATGCATGTATCAGTAGTGTATTCATTTATATTGCTGAGTAGTATTCCATTGTCTGGGTATGCTCTTGTTGGTTTTTCCCTTCAGCTGTGGAAGAATATTTGGGTTATTTCCTGTTTTTAGAAATTGCAAGGATGCTGCTATGAACAATCATGTACATGTTCTTGTGTAACCGTAAGTTTTCATTTCTCCAGGGTATATTCCCATTAGTGACATTGCTGGAGATTATAGTAAGTACATTTTTAACCTTATTAGAAACTGCAAAACTGTGTTACCAGAGTAACTGTACATTTATATATTCCTAATACCACTTGGTACTGCCATTTTTTAATTATTTTTTTTTTAATTTGAGCATAGTTGACACACAGTGTTACTAGTTTCAGGTGTACAACATAGTGATTCAACTTCTCTATATGTTATGCTGTGCTCACCACAAGTGTAGCTACCATCTGTCACCACACAATGCTATTACAGTATTATTGACTATATTCCCTATGCTGTGTCCTTTATTCCCATGACTTATTGATTCCATAACTTGAGACCTGCATCTCCCACTCCACTTCACTCACTTTGTCCATCCCTCCACCCCCTTCCCTCTGGCAAACATCAGTTTATTTTTTGTATTTATAGGTCAGATTCTGCTTTTTGTTTGTTTATTCATTTGTTTTGTTTTGTAGATTCTACATGAGTGAAGTCATATGGTATTTGTCTTTGTCTGACTTATTTCACTTAGTCTAATACCCTTTAGGTCCATCCATGTGGTCACAATGGCAAGATCTCATTCTTTTTATATCTGAGTAATATTCCATTATATAGATATATATCTATATATTCCATTATATATATTTATCCATTTATCTATTGATGGATACTTAGGTTGTTTCCATATCTTGGCTATTGTAAATTATGCTACAATAATAGAAGTGCATATATCTTTTTTTAGTTTTTTTTATTTATTTATTTGGGTAAATCCTTGGTAGTAGAATTAATACCTCATATTATATTTCTATTTTTAATTTTTGAGGGAGCTTCCAAAGTATTTTCCATAGTGGTTGCACTAATTTGCATTCCCACCAACAGTGCACAAGTGTTCCTTTTACTCCACATCCTTGCCAACACTTGTTTCTTTTATTTTTGAGTCTATCATTCTGACAGGTGTAAGATAATATCTCATTGTGATTTGATTTGCATTTCCCTGATGATTAGTGATGTTGAGCATCTGTTGATGTGTCTGTTGGCCATATGTATGTCTTCTTTGGAAAAACGTCTACTCAGGACTCTGTCCATATATTTTTGTTTAAGAATAATTAACAATAAGTCTTAAATTAGTTTCAGGTGTACAATACCGTGATTCAACAATTCTATATTACTCTGCCCATTTTTTAATCAGATTGTTTGTTTTTTGGTGTTAAGTTCTTTATATAATTTTGGATATTAACCTCTTATCAGATATATTATTTGCAAATATATTCTCCCAGTAGTTTGCCTTTTTGCTTTGTTGATGGATTCCTTTGCTGTGCAAAAGCTTTTTATTTTTGACGTAGTCCCAATAATTTATTTATCCTTTTGTTTCCCTTGCCTGAGGAGACATATTTTTAGAAAAATATTGCTACAGCTGCTGTCAAAGGCATTACTGCCTGTATTTTCTTCTAGGATGTTTATGGTTTCAGGTCCCACACTTAGGTCTTTAATCTATTTTGATTTTATTTTTGTGTATGGTGTTGGAACTGTCATTTTTTAAAAATATATTTTAGGAATTTTAGTAGGAATACTAGTTTCCCATGGTGACATTAATTTGAATTTCACCAATAGCTAAGGATGTTGAGTATCTTTCATGTGCTTATCTTCTCTTTAGTAAACTGTCTGTTCACGACTTTCCCATTATTTAATTAGATTTTTTAAAATTTTTTCTTACTATTTGGTTTAGAAAGTTCTTTGTTTTTTTTTTCTGGATCTCTTTTATCAGACATACCTTTGTAAATACTTTCACCCATTCTGTACCTTGACTTTTCAATCTCATAACAGTGTTTTTCACAGAGCAAAAGTTATTAATTTTGAAGAAGTCCAATATCTATCTTTTTCCTTTTTTAAAGGATTTTATTTATTTTATTTGAGAGAGGGAGAGAGAGAGAAAGAGCAGGAGCAGAGGGGAGAGGTATAAGCAGACTCCCCGCTGAATAGGGAGCCCGATGTGGGACTTGATCCCAGGACCCTGAGATCATGACCTGAGCCGAAGGCAGATGCTTAACTGACTGAGCCACCCAGGCACCCCCATTTTTTTTCTTTTATATATCATGCTTTTGTTGCCATATCAAATTTCTCTTCTTCTAAACAAAGGTCAACAAACGTTCTCCTCTTTGGAGAGTTTTATAGTTTTACATTTTAAATTTAGATAAACAGTCCATCTGAGTTTCATTTTGCATAAGGCATGAGATGTGAATTGAGGAACAGTGTGCATGTGTGTTTGTGTGTGTGTGTGTGTATTGGACATAGAACCACACCATCTGCTTTAAAAATTAAATCTCCACTGTATTCCTTTTGTAAGCTTTGTCAAAAAATGTTTTGGTTGAAAAATATTTTAGTTATTATTGCCTGGGCCTATTTATAAACTATATTTTCCATTGATATATATTTCTATTCTTTCACCAATATCACAGTGTCTTGATTACTGTAGCTATACACTAAGTCTTAAAATCAGGTTGTGTGAAAAATAAATTCAAAATGGATTACAGACCTAAATGTGAGACATGAAACCATTAAAATCCTAGAGGAAAACACAGGAAGTAACCTCTTTGACATTGGCCATAGCAACTTCTTTCTAGCTATGTCTCTTGACGCAAGGGAAACAAAAGAAAAAAAAAAAAACCCTATTGGGACTCCATAAATATAAAAAGCTTCTGCGAGGGTAATAAACAGTCAACAAAACTCAAAGGCAACCTACAGAATGGAAGAAGATATTTGCAAATGACATATCTGATAAAGGGTTAGTATCCAAAATACATAAAGAACTTATAAAACTCAAAACCCCAAAAATGAATAATCCAATTAATAAATGGGCAGATGACATGAATAGACATTTTTCCAAAGAAGACATATAGATGGCCAACAGATTCATGAAAAGATGTTCATCATTGTGGAAATGCAAATCAAAACTAATGAAATATCACCTCACACTAGTCAGAATCAACAACTTAGGAAACAACAGGTGTTGGTGAGGATGTAGGGAGAGGGGAAGCCTCCTGCACTATTGGTGGATATGCAAACTGGTGCAGCCACTCTGGAAAACAGTATGGAGTTTTCTGAAAAAGTTAAAAATAGAACTACCCTATGATCCAGCAATTGCATTAGTAGGTATTTGCACAAAGAACACAAAAATACTAATTCAAAGGGATATATGCACCCCAATGTTTATAGCAGCATTATCTACAATAGCCAAATTATAGAAACAGCCCAAGGGTCCATCCAACTGAAGAATGGATTAAGAAGTAAGATTGCCTATATACCAACTACAAAATAATTTACTTATTTTTTTCTACCTCTATGACTTTCATTTTATTTCTTTTTGCCTGATTTCCTTAGCTAAAGCATCTAGCACTTTGTTGAAAAAGTGTTGAGAGTGGGACATCTTTGGCTCACTTCAATCCTAAAGAGAATGAATCAGTTTTTTACCATTATATTTGATATCAAATATAGGTTTTGTAAATGTTTTTTATCAGGTTGAGGAAAGAAACTCCTTTCTTTGGGCTTTGAGCCCTACTTTTATGATAGACTTGATCCAGAATGAATGTTAGAGTTTGTATGCCTTGATTCTTTTAAATTTATTTAACTTTTTTTGTCCCAGAATATGGGCTATCGTGGTAAATGCTCCAAAAGTCTGTTTTTGGTTTGCCTCTCTCTCTAGCTCCATCCATTTCATTGTAAGTGGCAAGATTTCATTCTTTTTTTATGGCTGAGGAATATCCCATTGTATATATACATACCACTCCTTGAGAGGAGTGTGTACTCTGTTGCTGTTGAGTAAAGCAAATAAATCTATAAATGATTAATTTAGTTGATAGTATTGTTCAAATATTCAGGGTGCCTGGGTGGCTCATTCAGTTAAGCATCTGCCTTCAGCTCAGGTCATGATCTCAGGGTCCTGGGATCAAGCTCTGCAAAGGGATCCCTGCTCAGCAGGGAGTCTGCTTCACCCTCTCCCTCTGGCTGTCACTCCCCCCTGCTTGTGCTCCCTCTCTCTCTCTGTCAAATACATAAATAAAATCTTTAAAAAATAAAAATATTCTATATCCTTCCTGATATTTTTATCCTTTTCTACTAAATATTGAGGAGTATCTTAATTTCCAAATATAATCTTGGATTTGTGTATTTCTCCTTGAGGTATTATCAGGTTTTTTGAGTTGACATTTTGAAAATCTGTTATTTGGTTTATGAAGGATTAGGATTGTTATGTCCTCTTGATAAATTGACAAGTTGTTACTATGAAATAACCTTCTTGGGAGCACCTAGCTAGGTCAATCAGTAGAGCATTTGACTCTTGACCTCAAGGTCGAGAACTCAAGCCCCATGTTGGGTGCAGAGCCCACTTAAAAAAAAAAAAAAAAAAAATTTGTGAAATAACCTTCTTTATCCCTGATGGTGTGTTTTTAGCATAACATTTAATTTAAATGATACTAATGTTGTCTTAAAGATATCTTTTGATTTTTGTTAGAATAGTATATATATAATAGTCTATACTTTTAGTTTTTCCCTATTTATACCTTTAAATTTAAAATACATTTCTGCAGGCAACTTATACCTGGCTCTTGTGTTTATGTCAAATCTGACAATGTGTCTTTGAATTTGTGGATTTACACCCTTTACATTTAAAATTATCATTAATATAGTTAAGTTAAAATGGATCATTTTCTATTTGTCACATGTATTCTTTGATCACTTGTTCTTATTTATCTGCCATATTTGCAATAATATTGTATGTCTAATGATTCCCCTTTGTTTTCCTTATTGGCTATTCATCTATAACTTTTAAATTATTATTGTGGTTGATTTAGAATTTATTGTGAACATGTTCAACTTCAGGGGTGCCTGGGTGGCTCAGTCTTTAAGCGTCTGCCTTCAGCTCAGGTCATGATCCCAGGGTCCTGGGATTTAGCCTTGCATTGGGCTCCCTGCTCAGCGGGAAGCCTGCTTCTCCCTCTCCCATTCCCCTTGCTTGTGTTCCCTCTCTCGCTGTCTCTCTGTCAAATAAATAAAATCTTAAAAAAAAAATGTTTAGCTTCAAAGTTTATCTTCCAGTGATATTATACCACTTCACGTATCGTATAAAAACCTTAAAATACTATAATTCCATTTCTTATTTTCTAAGCTGTATGAAATTGCTGTAATAAATTTTACTTTTACACAAATAACCCAAATTGCATTATGATTATTTTGTCTAAACTGTAAATTATACGCTGATATTTAAATGAGAAAAAAATATATGTTTAGTCATGTGTTTACAAATTCCTGTGCTCTTCGTTCCTTGGTATAGATTTACATTCCCATCTCGTATTTTGTTCCTTCTGCTGGAAATTTAACAATTCCTATAATGAGGGTCTATTTGTGATGACTTCTTTCATCTTAAATATACATGAAAAATTCTTTATTTTTCCTTTGTTTTTGAAAAAATATGTTTTGCTTTGTACAGAATACAAGATTGATATTTTTTCTTTTTAGCGTTTTAACAATATCACTGCACTCTCATCTTTTTTGTATTGTTTACAATAAGAAAAAGTAAGAAATTCTTACCTCTATTTCTTTGTACCAACATGCCCTCACCATAAGCAAGGGAATGAGAAGAGGCCAATGGATTTAAACGGCCTCTGAGAACAGTAATTTGTGAGGATGTCAGGAGCATGAAGGGCAGAGCATGGGACTAGACAGGCGGGAGAGGAAAAACAGGAAGTGATGCCAGGCAGCCTACAGAGGAATGAATGCGGTGTTGAGGAATTTTTTAATGTACAAGTCTTGTTCCTTGAAATGTAACCTGCAGCCCATAAGGTCTGCCTGTCAGAAAGAACAAGTGAGGATGGTTTCTGTCCACTGAGCATGTTCCTGGACATTGCCAAGTAGGGATCTAGGCTTGGGAAGGAGCAAGGGTGCAGGGAGCAGAGAGAGCTCACAGGCTTTCGTAATGGCAAGGACCTTGAGTACTCCTGTTCCCCTATTTTCATCCCTTACACCCCACACCGCCCTGAGGGCAAGCTCCTTTCCCCTCCCTCATTTTGCCCATGTCCATGCGATGCATTGATTTAAATTCTGAGCTGCCAGCTCACTACGCCATCTGGTGTCCACATGCTGGAAGCCAAGAGCAGTCAGAATGCTGAGTATAAACCGGGTTTGCGGCTGCGCAGAGAAGGGATCTGTTTAAAAAATTATTTTATAGAAAGTTGGAACACATTTAAGCGAATTAAATTGTTATTGCAATATATGGTGCTCTGGTACCTTTATCATTTTAGTATATGATTTGGCACATAACTTCTTTCTTGAATTTAAAAAGCTTAAACGTGTAATAAAATTTGATTTCTTTTTAGAAAAATGAAGGGAATAGTAAAATGAACGCCTATATCCAACCACCGCAATAGAAAATTATTAACATATTTCCATAGTAAACTCATTGTATACCTAAGTGTGAAGTAGACAATTTTAAAGTATATAAAGCATCATGACATTTCTGCGTGCATTTTTACAAAATAAGGATATTCTTCAATAACCACAATACCTAAATCCTTCCTATCAAAAATGAAGGGGATAGTTCCCTTAGGTCATGATTCTGTTCCACATGAAAATTTCTCCAACTGGCCCCCAAGACTTTCACAGCTGATTTTTCCCCCCAGACAGGATGTGATAGAAGATTATGTATTGCTGTTGACTCTAAAGTCCTTGTAAAGCCTAGGAAACCTCCCAACACCATTCCCGCTTTCATGTTTTAGTACATTCTCTGAATTTGTTCAATGGCACGCCTCTTCCCCGCCCCCAATCCTCCCCCCGCCCCTTCTGCTTTCTTCAGCTTCCGGGACTTTCCACTCTTCGCGGCAGCAACAGCCAGCTGCGGCGGGAGCCCCAGGAGTGGCGTCCCAGAGAGCCTCCTGCGCAAGCGCAGATGACTTAGTAGAAGCAGTCCATCTCTTTACCTCTCTCTCCCAGTAAGGGCAGAGCCCCAGCGGGCGACACTGATCTGAGGACTTCTCTGCGGGGTCTGCTGTGCAGGCTAGGCTAGCTGCTTCTTGCTGTCCCTCTGGATTCAGTTGGAGAATTTGCAAAGAATGTTTGTTCAGAAATCATACTGCTTGCTGTGCGTTACTGCTTTAGGCCTTGCCTTGTGATATTTGTTCTTGCATTTTGTTTGGCATGTAAATATTTTTAAGACATGTATAAATTCTCATTTTAAAAAATCATGTAAACATCATCTACAACCAGATTCATATTTTTTGTATTGTGTATACTTTTCATTCCTGTTTTTAAAATGCATCCATAATCATTTTTCAAATAATTTTGAAATCATTTTTTCAATTATTTTAATATTTTCAAGCATTAGTCTTTACTAAATTGATTTTTTAATGGAAAGACAGACGTGACATTTTCACTATGTTAGTGTTTTCCAGAAGTTTTATCAGCCTCATGCTTAAAAAAAGTGCTGTGAATATTTTAGTATATGGCTTAATTTGTTCTAATTGTGAAAGATTCACAAAGGCATTCATTTGTATACACAGAACACTAAGACTCCAACTCTGAATGCAGAGACCAGACACTTCTTTACTGGGCAAGTATGAATTTTGTAATATTGTTTGCTTTTCTCCTTATCCAAGAGCTGTAGACCTTAGTTGGAGCCTGTGATTACTTCCACATCATTTTTTAAATGTCTGTATGATGTTTCTTTATATTCCTGGTCAATAATGTAGATATGTATTCTTTTCTCACTCTTTGATGAGAGAATACTAAAATTGTTTTCAGTGAAATAAAAAATGCCACTCAAAATGTACGTATGTATGTCTGTTCCAGGCAGCACATACTTTTGTAATATGATCTTTTAGGAATGGAATTGTAATATCTTATCAATTAACATAATATTAAAAATATTCATGTTTGTGACTTTTTAAAATTATCATTATATTGACTTCATCAATTATTTATCCACCTTTCTATTATTTAGCTGATTCATCAATGTTCATTGTTTCAAGCTGAAACTTTGACACATCTGTGGGATTCCTTGACCTGGGTTGAATAGGGGATTCCTCACCCCAAACCACTAAGAGATACAAAAGCAAGAAGAGGGTAGAAACAAGCAGACTAAGATTTATTTAATGCCTGAAATGTAGATAGCACAGATATTGAAAGGAACGCATCCTCTTATGAAGGAAGCATCCTCACAGGGTGCATCTCTGAGGCTCAATAGCATGTGTCTGCTATGGAAGTAATAAAATTCTTGATCTAAATATCTAAAAATTATTCTGGGAAGGGGGGGCATTTGTTCTAGGTTTATGAGATGTGAGCAAAAAATGGAGCAAAAGCATGATGTCTTATGGATATTTTTGCTCCAAAGTGTATGTCAGCAGTCAAGATGCTAATAGCAGACATCAGTACTCTACACAGAGAATTTAAAAACCAGATCTCAGTCAAAAAATTGTGTCTCATCGTCACTCTATTTATTCCTGTCACCATTAACTTAATTTTTCCTGAACGTATAGAACAATCCACTGCTTCATGCAAACTACATAGAATGTGGCATTTTTCTAGCAAAGAACAGAGATGATTCCCAAATTTAAGGGAAAATAGAGGATTTGGGGAAAAAGAAATAGAGGTGATAAACCTTAATGTTTCCTCTGTATTTCAATGATAATTTTGTTTTGCACTTATAAATAGAAAACTCTACTTGAATTATTTCATAATAATTATTGTAAGTTTGTTGGCTACACATAACAAGAAATCATAGGAAAGGCAGATTAGGGTCCCTGTGAGTGGTTCAATCTACTTATACACATCATTTACTTTATCTCTAATGTATAACTCTTCACCCTTGTACTTGTTGCAAGATAGCTATGACATGTATTGTTTTGCAGTCAGGAGGATTAAAGGGTTGAGGGCCAAGTTCACATGACTTTTCCTTGTCTCTTTGCCTTTTTTTTTCCCTGCACAGTTCCCATAATTCTGTGACCCATATCTCAGTGGAGTAATGATGAACATAGCAACCCTATCTGCATGGTAACTGGCATGGTTGTCATCTTATCACTAGACTTGGAGGATGGCTTGATAAAGTACAGTGAGCTAGATCTTGAGTGAAGCAATATGCAGTGTCTGTCATACTTTCCTCTTCTGCATCTGAGGAGTGTTTTAGGCCACTGCAGATAGAAGGTAGTACCACATACCAAATACTATTTTCAGTTTTATATAATCCTAAAATATGCCTAGTTGTTAAAAACTGGCAACAAATCTGGGGAATTGACAAGCCTTCCTGTTTCTACCACTTATTAGATCAAAGACTGCCTGTCAGTTATTAAATACCTGATTTTGTTATATGTTCCAGGGCAATAACAACAATGATCACCTCATAGAGATATGTGGGAATTTAATATGTTAATAACAGTAACTCGTATATAATTATTCTCAACAAATACTTGTTATTGTTATTTTATTTTTTTGAGAAGAGATTTTTATTAAGTTGGTGAGCAGCAGTGCAGAAAGAAAAAGCTACACAGAACAAAGGATGTACCTTTTTTACCAATCTCCAAACTGGCTAGAAATTACTGCTTGATTCTAGATGTACAGTCAAAAAGGAACGCAGACATGGGGAATTTGGCTTGTGACACCCACTTAGAAAACTGACTGCCAAAGTGTGGTTTGCAGTTACTTCCAGGAGACAGAACCTGTTTTATTACCTAGTATTCATATCCAACAGCCCAGCAGTGAGAACATTCATAAAGAGTTCCTAGAATCATGTTTGGCAATGCAGATACCAGTATATATTAACTATAGTTTTAATATCCAAATATATTGTCACCTCTAAGTTTTAAAATATCTTATCAGGACTCTCATTGCTATTTTACAGACCAGAAATCGGAGGCATATCCAAGTTAAGAAGCTTAACCAAAGCCACACAGAAAATGGCAGAATTGAGAATTCAGCTCAAGCAGCCAGATTCCACAAATACTACTCCTCAGTATGAAAACCCACTTCCAACAGCACGTAAGTAGCAAAAAAATCTGGAATTTTAAATGTTTTGTTTGCCTCCCTCTGAGGCTATTACTCCAAAGCTATTAATTTCATTCTCCTGTCTTCTAGTAGCACTTTCTTTGAACACCATGCTGAAAAGCTGCCTTGGTATCTCCGCTTTGGCTTGATGACAGTACTGCTCTCAGAATAACCTCTATATGGGAATGGCCTCAAGCAATGGGCTATAACAGCAAAGAACCTGTCATGTGATGTTTACTGAAATGCTAAGATTTTTAAAGTAACATATGATATCCAAGTGTTCTCCTCCCTCCAAAGAAATGCAATGTAGTGCTATTGTCGAATATATAAACAAAGCTGGACACCACTTAAAGTGGTAAGGACAGATTTCAATTAATAATATACTACTGCAATAGAAAAGATGGTCCAACATCTATTTGTACAGAGAAGACTGGACATTTTAAATAGAGAATGAGGAAAAAGGGATGGAGGTGAGTGGGGCTTAGTAGAGTCAAGGAGGAGAAAAATGACAAAGGATTGGTAAGTGTAAATGTGATTAGGCAAACTGTGTCTGTTAGCTGACAATTATTAAAGTTAAGATTCTATCTCAGTCACAGAGACTGAAAGGCAGAGACACTATGTTTCCTAATTTCATTTCAAAGTAGTGGCTTTGGGTCCTTGAGAAAGATAGCTCTGAACTGAAAGAGGTACACATATGTATCTCAGAGGGACACAAAGAGAACTCACAATTGTAAGTCTTTTTTAGTAAATGTTTAATAAAAGGAACAGGGGCCTGTCATCAAGTGTTGGTTAGAAATGACAGTAAACTATTTTGGCAGCTTTAAGTCATCCTAGGGAGTGAACTGTTAGAACTCTGATAGTATTTAAAATTTTTAATGTACATGTAGGGGGGGGTGGGCAAAATCATTTATACTGAGAGTCTATAGTCTTTATAAGTCAAGGTTTAGGCCTCGTTGAAGAGGCTTAGAGAAAACTAGAGTTTAGTGAAGGATATAATTATATCAGTATCAAAAACAACATTGCATCCCAAAATTCATACGGAGTCTCAATAGATCCTAAATAGTATTTTAAAAAATCCTGAAAAAGGACAAAGTTGAAGTTCTCATAGTTCCTGGTTTCAAAACTTATTACAAAGCTACAATAATTAAAACAGTGTGGTACTAGCATACAGACAGTCATATAGAACAATGGAACAGAATAGAGAACTCAGATGTAAACCCTTTTATGTATGGTCAAATTATTTTGACAAGAGTTCCAAGACCATTCAATGGGGGAAGGACAATCTTCAACAAATGGTGTTAGAAAAACTGGATATCCACATGCAAAAGTATAAAGTAGGACCTTTACTTTATACCATATACAAAACCAACTCAAAATGGGTCGAAGACCTAAATGTAAGGTCTAGAAACTATAAAAGTCTTTGAAGAAAACATATTGGGACAACTTAAATATTGGATTTGGCAGTGATTTCTTGGATATGAAGTAAAAACACAGGCAACAAAATAAATATAGATAAATTGGAGTACATCAATATTAACAACTTCTGTGCATCCAAAGACACAATCAATAGACTGATAAGGCAACATGGAATAGGAGCAAATATTTGCAATAAATGTTTCTCCAAAAATCATATGCAAATGTCCAGTAAGTATATGGAGAGAGTCTCAAGATCAGTAATCATCAGGGAAATGCCAGTCAAAACCCTGATGAAAAACCACCTTACACCTATTAAGATGGCTTCTAAAAAATGAAATCAAACCAGAAAATATCAAGTGTTCATGAGGATATGGAAAAATTATAATCCTTGTTCACTGTTGATGGAAATGTAAAATGGTACAGCTGTGATGGAAAAGAGTATAGTGGTTCCTCAAAAAATTCAAAATAGAATTATCATATCATCCCATAATTCCATTTTTGGGTATGTACTAAAAAAACTGAAAGCAGGGTCTTGAAGAAATATTTATACACCCATGTTCATTGTAGCATTATCCACAAGAGCAAAAAGTTGGGAGCAACCAATGTCCATCCACAGATGAACAGATAAAATGTAGTATATACATACAATGGGATATTAACCTTCAAAGGAAGGAAATTCTGAAACAGGCTGCAAAATGAATGAACCTTGAGGACATTAGGGTAAGTGAAATAAACTGATCACAAAAAGATAAATATGGAAAGAATCCACTTATTCAGATAGTAGTTGGGGAGAGGGATAAAATGGAGGGGTTGTTGTTTAATGGGCATAAAGTTTCATTTTCACAAGATGAAAGGAGTTTTAGAGATCAGTTGTACAACAGTGTGAATATACTTAATTGTACTGACCTGTACACTGAACAATAATGTGGTAAAGATTATAACGTGTGTAGTGTACCACGATTACACACTTTTAAATTTGATTTTTTAGAAAAATAATATTGCCACCTATTGATATCAGCTACGAAGAGCTTAGGTTCAGTGATTCAACTTGGTGAAGCAAGATGGCAGTTAGATGAAAACAGCAACAACAGAAACTAGGGATTCTTGCTACAGATGAGTAACAAGGCAAACTCAAAAGATAATGAAACATGTTGGAAAGACAATATTTGGATTTATTAGGTTAAATAAAATATACCATTAAAATTTAAAAAAAATAATGAAACAAAAATATGTATAATGGGGGTGGTGCCTAGTTATTGACTCCTCTGTGATGCTAGAAGGTCACAGGGAAGCTTCTTGAAAGCTTATTTCCATTTATCCTGTTAATAAGAGATGTAACCACCATGTTTATGACTTTTATACTTCGCACCTGCAACACAAGAACTAGAATGTAAGCTCTTTGAAGTCAAAAAGTTCTATTTGACCTTTCACTTATATATCCCCCGGGATATTTCTTTGACCTCCCTGGTGAAAACACTTAAATATTGAATTAATACATGGATGAAATACATTGATTTGTGTATGAAAACTGGAGTTTATAGCTCAGACAGAAAAATTCATCCTTAATAACTAAATTTTCAAAATCATCTGGTCAAGGAGTCAATTTCTAAAGTGAGATAATGAGTTAGTTATTAGAGCAATGCATTAATTTGCTAGAGCTTCCATAACAAAATACCACAGACTGGATGACTTAAACCAATGAAATTTATTTTTTCACAGTTGTGGAGACTAGAAGTCCAACATCAAGGTGTTGAAAGGTTTGGTTTCTTCTGAGGACTCTCTTTTGGCTTGCCGATGACTGCCTTCTTAATGTATCCTCATATGGTCTTTCTGTGTCAGCATCCCTGATATTTCTTTGCCTGTCCATTTTTTCTTCTTCTTCTTATAAGGACACCAGTCAGAGTAGGTAAGGACCCACCCTATTGGCCTCATTTAAATTTAATCACTTATTTAAAGGCCATATTTCCTAGCATTTGGTATTAGCAGGATATTTTTAACTTTTTAAAATTATTCTAGTAGATGGGTAGTGGTGTCTCATTGTGGTTTCAGTTCACATCTGTCTGATTACAGTGGTGTCGAGCATATTTTCATGGGCTTGTTTGCCAGCTCTTCTTCGGTTAAGTATCAGTTTTCCTGCTTTAAAAATTGTGTTTGTTTTATTGTTACTAAAATTCATAGTACATACTATTATTGTTACTAAACCATATATTATATTTTATATATATATGTTTATATGTATACACACACAAATTCTTGATACAAGATTTGTATCAGTTATGTTTTGAAAATATTTTCTTTAAGTCTATGGAAGTTGACAGTCTTTCATAGAATAGAACTTATTTTTAATATTGATTAAATACAATTTATCCATTTTTTGTGGCTTTTAATATTTATTTCCTACCCATGAGTTTTTCGCTTATCCCAAGATCACAAAGGTTACCTGCTGTGTTTTCTTTTAGATATCTTATATATTAAGGTTTTATATTTATATCTATGATAAATTTTGAGTTGATTTTTAATATAGTGCAGAATCAATTGGATGGCTTCATTTTGTTGTTGTTGGCATATGAGTGCTCAAATGTCTTAGCACCATTTGTTGCAAATATTGTCCTTTTTCCATTGACTTCCCTTAGCACATTTATCAAAAACCTACTAACCAGATACCTATAGGTTTATTTCTGGATGCTATGATGTTTCATTTATTTAAATATCTATCTTTACATCAACTTTCCTTTATATTAACTCTTGAAATAAATTATATGAGTCCTCTAACATTGCTCCTTATTTTCTGAATTAATTTGGCTTTCTAAGTGTTTTACTTTCCTACATAAATTTTAGAATCCACTTGTCAATTTCTACAAAAATTCATAATGAGATACTGATTGGGGATTGTGTAAAAAAAACCCTTAGATCCTTAGATAAATATGCAATAATTGACATCTTAAAAATATTGACCCTTCTAATCCATGAGATTGGACTATTTCTACATTTAAATATTTTGTATTAATCTTACCAGTGTTGTACAATATTCAGAGTACGAATTGTGCACATATTTTGTCAGATTTATCCCTATGTGTATCAGGAAGACAATTGATTTTGACCCATTCAATTTTGAAAAGTAAAATAATTGAGTGATAACCATATGACATGTATTTTGCTACATATGAAGAATGGACAAATGAAAAACCAATATAAATTTTCTCTTTTTACTTGAGACATCAGGCAAGTGGAGATTCAAATAGCAATGGAAATATGATTAGATATGCTGTAGGAGGGAATGTGTATTACTCTGCTGCAACCCACACCATGTACTAGCATGCAACCTGAATTTAAGTGGTCATTGAAGATTTGCTGAAGAAACATTCTATGATTGAATAAAGAATAAGAGCAGAAAACCACTGAAATTAGAGCTAGGGAAGCCAAAAAAGAAATTGTATTCAGGTAGGGGTCAGGGTATTTATAAAAGACAAAAGATGTGAGAAATCACATGGAAAGTAGCAATTTCAGTACACTTGAAGAGAGCTGGAAATATATGCCTGGTCTAGGTTTGGGGGACATTTTATTGTTACTGTTGGATATTATAGTTTTTCACATTTCACTGGGCTACTATGGGGTCTGCTTAACTAGGAACAGTGTAACTGTAAAATAAGAATTTGAGAGACTTGTAAATTTGAATAACAAAATTCATGGGGTTTAAAGAAAGACTAGACAAAGAAAAAGTATGGCATGGAAACAAAAAAAAAGAGAAAGCCTAAGTTCCAGGAAAAATGGCCACACACACACACACACACACACACACACAAAACAGTGTTTGCAGGGTACAGCCTTCTCTTGATCGAGTTAGACTTCCATATGAAAGATGCCAAGTCAGACCATGAACTCCCCTCCTATAAGGAGGCAATTCAGCTCCAAACACAGGTCACTTTCAAGCCTTAAACTCACCTTCTCATATTTCAGAAGTACGTGCTACACTGTTTTTTGGAATCAGAGACCCCTGGGCTCAGAGCGCCATCTAGCATCAACAGAAATGGGAGGCCAACAGCAAACTAAATAAAAAGTTAAGGGGGAAAAAACAGATGGGATCCAGGAACCAGAAATGCCTGTGTTCATTTGAGCAGGATATTTTAAATATTTATTTGAAAAGTGAAGCATAATAATTTCTGTGGGGAAAAAATGTTATTCATGATCATTCTCGATAAAGATATAGGTAAGCCTGGCCCATATCCACTTTACATTTTTCTACAAGTAACATAAAAGTTAAGCACTGATGTGTGAATTCTCAGATTGATTTCATTTGGAATTATCATGGACATATATATATAGTGGATATTTTATATAAAACTAGGGCGGTTGACTTCACACTATGTCACATTCATCCTTGGAAATGTGTATGTGTGTTTACAAACATTATTTTCCTGTTTAGTCACACTACAGTTAAGGAGCGTGATTTCTTAGGCTAAAGCCTTGATACGCTATCATACTTTAAAACATTTTCCACTCCGATAGGCCTGGTGTGTTTGTTCGAGGCTCCCCAGCGGAGCCACGCAGTCTGACACCCCGGGATTCCAACTGGTACTACACTGCCAGCCATCAAAGCGCCCCGCCGGGAAAATAACCGGCAGGAAATGCGCCATTAAATGGCGCGGCCGGCTTGCTCGCAGTGCGCTGTGGGAAGGTCACGTGGTTTTCTGGCCGCAGCAAAAGCCGATCCTGCAAGCTCCGCGGCGCGTGGGCGGGGCATTTTCAGGAGCAGCACTCCTTCGCGTCCTGGTTTCCGTTTCCGTGCTCTTCTCTGTGTCAGTTCCTCTTTAAGGCGCGCTCAGTGAATTTCCTGTCAGCCGTGTTCGCCTCAAAGACTTCAACAGATTATTTAAGTATCGTCCCATTAAAAAAAAAAAAGTCTCCCCAGACTCGCATCTTGGTTTGGGTTCTTGCTCTTCAACTTTGTATTAGTCTCGGGTTTTTTGTCCCTGCCCCCGCGAAAACTACCTATTGTGAAGTTCCCACAACCCTTTCTTCCTCTTTTTCAGTAGTTACATAAGCATTACCAAAAAACCATAATTTTATACCTTTTCTTTATATTTCCTTTATTGCGTCCATCTGCAAAGTTTAAATATTTTTTAATAACACTGATCTTGAGGGTTTTTTAATGGTATACTATTTTAATCATTTCTACATTTTCCTTAAGATTCTTTATTGATTCTCTAATGGTTTTTTTTTTTCTTACTATTTCAGTAAAATACCTTTAATATAAGAAAACTTTAGGGGCTTCAAAGTTAAACTGTCCCAAAGTCTCAATATGCACATTATAAAATTCTTCTTAAGATTTAAAAAAAAAATTTGTGCGAAGTTGAAAAAGGTTTCAAGGCTTTTAAAACATCTGTTGAACCTTGGTTTTCTATGTATCCTGACTTATCTTACTCCATTACCCTAGCTGTCATCTTAGAACTGATCATTCAATCCCAAAATTGTTGTAACTGCTATTGCTTCTGGTTCACCTATGCTATCCTTCCAGTTCTGACTCACCCTTTTCCTTCCTTCCTTCCTTCCTTCCTTTCTTCCTTCCTTCTTCATAGAAAATATTCCCCAAACTCCTTAATTCAGAGGTCAGCATTTTTTTTTTTCTATAAAGGGCTAGATATTAAGCATTTTAAACTTGGAAGGCCTGCAATGGTCTCTGTGACAGTTACTCATCTCTGCAGTTGTAACATGAAAGCAACCATAGACCATACATGAATGAACAGATATGACTGTTCAAGCAAAGTTTTCTTTATAAATGTATGAACTGACTAAGGAAGTTGGTTTCTGACTCTGCAGCTTAATCATCATCTTGCTCATGGTAAACAACATTGTATTTTCTACAACCCCAAAACTCAAGTTTTATTTTTGTTGTAAATTATTTTGATTTTACCTCCATTTTTTTTGCTTTATAATGAAATATTTAAGCAATATTAGAGAAGGTTAAGGGGAAGGGAGGGAATCCCAACATTAAGGCACTATGGTCTGCTATAATTTATTAGTTGACACTATTATTGTTCTATAATCTTGTATACTTATTTTGCTACATTGTCTGTCCTATTGTTTTTTTTGAAAGTGGAATACATCCAGTTGTAATGTTAAAGAAAAATATTCAATGACCCTTGTTAAAAATGGGAAGTTAGACTTTATTCAGGACCATTGTAATAGGTATAAGGACAACTGCAATGGGATTTTATAGTAGAAGAAGTTAGTCTCAACTCTTGAATATAGTATTTGGATTTATAGCCAAAAACTAGGGTGGGAGTCAGAGTTCTGCTGAATCAACCTAATAGGATTCTTGCTGAAAAAGGCCAGGCTCAACAGACACAAACGGGGGGGTTGGTGGAAGATAAGGAAGCTAATTAAGGATGTTCAAGAATGTTCAAATATTTAGGGTGGGAGTTTCTGGTTAATGTGACCTTGTGGAGTTCTTGCTAAAAGTAGATTTTACAAGGAAGTGCACACATGGGACCAAGAGAAAGTTCAGGAGCCTGACTAAAGTTTGGTCAAGCAAAGAATCCTTGTCAGCAACAGAAAAGAAACAAAATGAAAAAATAATTGTAATTTTTTACAGTTAAGAACTTTCCACCTATACCCCCAATTCCAGAAATTAATCATTGCAGTGCATTACCACCATTAATACTTTGGTGTCTTTTATTTTTTTAACTTTGGTGTCCTTTTTAAAGTTATATTTATAAGATACATAAAATACATTAATGTGTTTCAAAAATTTGTTTCTTTATATGTGTTTAATATATTATACACAATATATAAGGATAATATTAATTCAAGCAAGTACTTACTCAGAGGCTATTTTGTGCCATATTTTTTTCTGAAATTAAAGTTAAGAAAATGTACATGGAGTTGTTCTATGAATTTAACCATTATATAGATGAGAAAACAAAGGTAAAATGCATTTACAATTTTAAAGCAGCAATTATTGTTGGAGTGAGAACACAAAAGTGTTATTTTGTCTGCTGAGACCATAATATTCACCCTTGTGCTGCAATGAACACTGTCACATATTTCTGTTGACTTACAGTCCAAGACATAAATTATGCCCCACAACTTTGTTTGTAAATAAAATTTTAATGTAACAGGCATGCCCTTTTATTTGTCTATAGCTGCTTTCATGCTGCAACTGGAAATTTCAGTAGTTTTGAAAGAGACAATATGGCACATAAAGCCAAAATTGTTTACTATCTAGTCTTTACACACCCAGAGTTCAGTTTAGAGCCTGCGCAGTTTCAGTCTTTGGTATGTTAATTGGAATGAAATCAACACTAAGAGAGTTAGAGGGCGTGGTGAGCCTGTGAATTCTTGTGCTATTTCAAGGAATCCCTTTCTCAAGCTTCTCTTTCTCCACAATCTCCCAGTACTTTCTGTTTCCACTGGTTCCCCTTTTCAGTCCTTGAGCCGTGATTTAGACCATGTTCTGGGATGAAATGGTCAGAAGGCAGAGAAAGAAAATATAAAAATAATATATGTTGGCCCTACTGTCTCAGAACTGCAACTTCTCTCAATAGAGGGGAAAGTTTCCTAACTCTTACTTTTTGTTCTTGTGAGCTCCCTTAGCTGCCACTGTTACCATGACAACAAAGTGGCCTCAGGGCTTGGGAAAGAGATTGGAGAAAAGAAAGGGGGGGAGGGAAGGCAAATTCTGCACTTTCTGAGCATTAGGAGTTCCCTTTGCTATTCTCAAATTAGTGTTAGATAAGGGCTTCTCCTGGATCATTCTATCTGTGCTGCACTGCTCACTTGTGGAATTCTGGATGTGTTAGGTACAGGCTAGGAGATACATGCATATCTCAGGCCAGTAGATACATGATAAGGGAAAAATAAAAAGAAAGAAAAGGAAAGGAAAAGAAAGGAAAGGAAGGGAGGGAGGAGAGAAAAGAAAGAAAAAAAGAAAGAAAACACACCACCAAATCAGTAGTACTTCACAATCAATTGTTCTTTGATTCTCATTCACTGTTTATTTTCAGTCTTTAAATAGCTGTTCCATACATTTTATTCAACGTTTATAGCTACCTTCAGGGGAAGAAACAGGGTGGAGTGTGCTTACCTCATCTTACCTGGAAAAGGAACCTTGAAAGCAGCTTTCTCCACTTTTTAAATTTTGGCCAAAAAATTGTTTAATTTATGTTCACAAATTCATATTATACTCATAAAATATGTGAAACCCAAGTTCTTCATTTTAGTTTCTATGCCTTTCAATTCTGTTTTAATATATTTGTATTCTTAGTAAATTTTCAAATATTTGTCAATTATAATGATACCGAGTATCACTTTTTTGTTACAGGAATAAGACTGTCACTTTTATTTTTTATTTTTTAAATATGAAGTTTTCTTTTTTTAAGATGTATTTATTTATTTTAGAGAGAAAGAGAGCATGTGCAGGGGGTTAGGGGCAGAGGGAGAGGGAGAGAGTCTCAAGCCGACTCTGTGCTGAGTGCAGAGCCCAATGTGGGACTCAGTTTCACAGCCCTGAGATCATGACCTGAGCCAAAACCAAGAGTCTGACACTCAACTGACTGTGCCTCCCAGGTGCACCAAGAATGCCACTTTTAATATGAAATGCAGATTTTAGTAAATGTTTCCTATATTAATATTTCTAAAATTTTCTAAAGCAATACACCTAGTGAGTATCAAAAATGGCAGGAAACTTTTCTCTGAGTGTCATGTTATATTTTAAATTTAGATGAATTTTACATGACATGATATTATTTATTCTAATTTTAAAATGTGTTGTTTGATCTACCAAAATTTTGAAATAAATGTAATGGATATATTTATGTCAGCTACAAAATGGACCGTTTGCACTTTATTTTTTTAAAGATTTTATTTATTTATTTGAGAGAGAGAATGAGCAGAGGGAGAGAGAGAGAGAGAAGCAGACTCACTGCTGAGCAGGAAGCCTGATGCAGGACTTAATCCCAGGACCTGGAAATCATGACCTGAGCCGAAGGCAGACACTTTACTGACTGAGCCACCCAAGCACCCCAGAACCTTTGCATTTTAAAGTCAGCTTTCATGGAGCTAAATTTAAAATTCAGAACTTGGGGCACCTGGCTGGCTCTGTCAGTAGAACATGTGACTCTTGATCTTGGGGTGGTGAGTTCAGCCCCACATTAGGGGTAGAGTTTACTAAATAAATAAATAAATAAGCAAGTAAATTAAATTCAGGACTTCCTGAACATATATTTGTGCCAGAATAAGCTATGCCTACACTATTCAGTTAATTGTCAAACATCTTCTCATAATACCCCTTTATAATATGCTCCTTGCAAATTGACAGTAACAATTATGTGTTCTAGTCTTCCATGTGCCTTTAGAGTGGTCTCTACTCCAGGATCTCCACACTATCAGACTAATATTCTCCTCACTAAGATATTCCTAAAACCTCTTCATTGATGCCTTATAAATTTGGCTATTATTGTGCTTATGATTATATACTATATTGTCTTCAAAAACTTAATTTTTCTTCTTTCTAATCAGTTCCCCAAAACTTACAGAATGAAACATATGCTTTCTTTATTTTTGAAAGTTAGTTGGAATTCCTTGAAGTTCTGCAAAGTTGTAGAAAGTATATAGAAAACAAAAAGAGCAAGCAGAATATAATCAGAAAAACATGGAATAGCAGTAATCATAGTTAGACATCTTTTCTAATTTACTTTTCTAATACTTACAATTATAATAACTTATGCATTATATATATATATATATATATATTTTGCTTTATTGATTTTTATTTCCTTTTATAAGTGTAGAAGTCTCAAGTGTAGACATTGGAAATCTGCATATATCTTAGGTCTTGTCTGATCTCACCTTTCTTGGTGTATTTCTCTCCTAAAGATGTACTCTACTTATACTTACGTGGATTCTTTGAAAGTGGATTTATGAGTGTGTATGTGTGTGTACATGTGTTTGTTTGCATTTACGTGAATGCACATATGATCATAATAATGGTAGGAACAATGATTATAGATAAAACTATGATGGTATAGTATGTGTCACAACTCTACTTTTAGGGCTTTGCTTTGATCACATACACATACAGTTTCATCATGGACATTATTTTAGCCATTAGATAGATAAAGACATTAAGGATACAGTTCAAAGCCCATCTTTCTAAATGCAAAATATCCTCAGGGATAAACTCTTCATATCTGTTCAGTTTTTTCAGACCCATTAGTATGATGGGTCTATTGTGGGTATTTGTTAGAGTTCACAAAGCTGTCCTTCTGTCTTACTCCCTCTTCCTCATGGAATGTCCCAGAAGTAGATTATGATTATATATGATCTGATCATATATAATCAGATTACACACACACACACACACACATATATATATATATCAGTAGATAAATATGTAAATATATATAAACATCTGTGTAGCAATATATGGTTTATACAATATATATACATGTTTGTTACTAAGTTACTAAGTATATATAGTTACTAAGTGTGATATAGAGATTAGGGCTTAGACATGTGGTCTTCTCTACACCCACAATCCAGAGTCCTAACTCACAGGGAAGAGCTGGATTTCCTAGAATTCACCTGGTATGTATTACTCTTATGGATTTTGTCCATTGCACAATTTTGTGGTTAGCTCAAGTCATACTTTGAAATTGTCTTAGCTTCATGTTAAAACAAAACACTATAAATCTCTGAACTTCAAAAATCTCTGAGCCCTGAAATGTTTCATCAACAATGTCAGTAGGAAAAGGCAGTTGGAAAAAGAGTGTTTAATTTCTTCTTCATGTTAAGTCCAATAACTAGGAGGCTAGGAAGCCCAGGAAAGCTCTAAAGAATTAACCATGACTGGAGTGAAAGTACAGGATCCATAAATAGTTGTTGAATTTACTTTGACCCAGTATTTTTCTATCTGAGAAAGAAACACGCACATGACAATATACATATTTGTTCATCATGAAACTAATTATCACAAAATACTTATTTTTGGAGGTTCATACAGGCAAAAGAATCGTGATTTCCTCAAAATTCCTTGATTATCCACATGGAGATGCAGGTAACTAAGGTAACAAGGTATTATATATGTTGGTGAATTGTGAAGAAATTATATGCCATATTCATGGATGTATGAGTAGAATGAGCAGAGCTGTGGATAAATCAGTAGGTAGGACTCATATCAACTTTATCTCTATACAGCAGGATGCAACTAAATAATTTTAATCATCAAAAAGACCATATTGGGGCACCTGGGTCATCAAAAAGACCAAATTGGGGCTCAGTCGGTTAAGCAGCTGACTTCAGCTCAGGTCATGATCTCAGAGTCCTGGAATCAAGTCCCGCAATGGCGGGAGGGGGGGGGTCCCTGCTCAGCGGGGAGTCTGCTTCCCCCTCTCCCCTGCCCCTCCCCCACTCTCTCAAGTAAATAAAATATTTTAAAAAGACCAAATTATATTTTGTGTACTTGCATGACTTATTTAAATAAGGATAGGGAGGTTGATGCAGCATTTCACTCACTTTTGTGAAATGAAATATTTTTTTAAAGACTTTATTTATTTATTTATTTGAAAGAGAGAGAGTGAGTGAGAGAGCATGAGCAGGGGGAGAAGCAGACTTCCCTGCTGATCAGGGAGCCCGATACGGGGCTCAATGCCAGGACCCTGGGACCACAACTCGAGCTGAAGGCAGTCACTTAACCAACTGAGCCACCCAGATGCCCCTGTGAAATGAAATATGGGGTCACCCACATGGCATCCACTCTGCTGTGTGTGGAGGATACATGAGTGTTCTGAGCAGATGAAGGTCCTGCTGCTTTGATACAGCAAATAAGTGGTCATTCTGACAGGTAAGGAAATGATTTCTATTGCCATAAAAACGATGCAGTATAAAAACTAACAGTAAAGAATTTTATGGACTGAATGTTTATGCCCCACCCCAATCATATGTTGAAGCCCTACTCCCCAAAGCAATGGTACGTTGGGAGGTAATTGGGTTTAGGTTAGGTCTTGAGGATAAGCCTCTCATAATATGACTAGCATATATATATGAATTAATATTCTAGCTGCCTCTCCATATTCTTCATATATTTTCTGTCCAGTTGTTGGGGTTTTGGTAATTTAATTTGAATTTTTATGTTCTTCTGTGTAATGAATGATTGAATGATTAAATGCTAAATACAAAAGTTTGTTTTCTTTTTCCAGAACCACCTTCCTACTTTTGTTTTTGCCACAAAAGTATTTTTTCAGCCACACTAAATTGATATTTTAGCTAAATGTTATTATTTTTTTGAGTAAGCTCTACACCCAGCGTGGTGCCTGAACTCAAGATCCTGAGATCAAGAGTTGCATGCTCTACAGACTGGGCCAGCCAAGCACCCCAACTAAATATTATTTTGAAGGTAAACGTGTTACATTAAATTGAGTAAAAAGGAAAGAAATTATCACCTAACATTTGTGTGGTTGTCTACTTGTAATATTTTAGCAAACACGTATTTTTAATAATTTAAATTTTTCCAGTTTTATTGATAAATAATTGGCATATAACATTATGTAAGTTTAAGGTGTACAACCTGTTGATTTGATACACTTACATATTTCAGAGTGATTACTATCATAACATTAGCTGATACCTCAGTCACATCATATAATTATCATTTTTTTTTTGTGGTGAGAACTAAAGATTTACTCACTTAGCAACTTACAACTATATAATACAGTTTATTAGCTATAATTCAACACTGTACATTAGATCCACAGAATTCATTCATTGTATAACTAGAAGTTTTACCTTTTGACCAACGTCACCCCATTTTCCCAAGCCCTAACCCCCTTTAAGAGCCACTCTACTCTGTTTCTATGAATTCATCTTTTTAGAATACATATAAAAGTGATGTCATACAGTATCTGTCTTTCTCTATCTGATTGATTTCACTTAGCATAATGCCCTCAAGTTTTATCCAAGTGGTTGCAAATGGCAGAATTTCCTTCTTCTTGTGGCTGAATGATATTCCATTGTATAGATATATGCCATGTCTTTTGTATCCATTTATATACTGGCAGATATACATTATACAATTGTAATAAAAGTTTTCATAGTATTTCATTGTATTGATGGGCCACACTGATTTTCCAGTTTACCAATTTTGCCTTGATATTTCAATATTTGGGGGAGTTTTGTTTATGTTGTTATTGTTGTTTGATACAAGAAACAATGTTGAAGCAAACATCCTTAAACATAAAAATAAACATGTATACTAAAATGTATACATTTTTGTAGCAGAGATTCTTAGAGCCAGAAGGTATCCCTCTAAAATATTGCTAGATATTGCCAAATTGCTTTTAAAATCTTCTCATGTCAGGGTGCCTAGGTGGCACAGTCAGTTGAGCGTCCTACTCTTGGTTTCAGCTCAGATCATGATCTCAGGGTTGTGAGGTTGAGCCCCATTTGGGCCTCCACACTCAGCGTGGAGTCTTCTTCAGACTCTCTCTCCCTCTCCATCAGCCCTCCAAACTGCACTCTCTCTCAGTCTAAAATAAATAAATCTTTAAAAAAATAAAATAAAGGGCACCTGGATGGCTCAATTGGTTAAGCGTCTGCCTTTGGCTCAGGTCATGATCCCAGAGTCCTGGGATTGAGTCCTGTGTTGGGCTCCCTGCTCTGCGGGGAGCGTGCTTCTCCCTCTGCCTCTGCCTCTCTCTGTGTGTCTCTCATGAATAAATAAATAAAATCCTTAAAAAATAAAATCTTTTCATGTCATAAGATGGCATGATTTTTACTCATTTTCCTATATGGACTCAGAAGCATTTTGATATTTATAAAACATCACACCATTTATAACTTTTGAATAATTTAACCATTTTGAATAAATTAACCAATTTTGACCATTTCATTACTCTCTGTTTTTCTTACCTAAACCTCTCTTATCTGCAAAATTATCTCCCACCTAAACCACAGGAGGTCAAGTAACCAGAGGAGAGAACAAAGGAACAGAGGCTGAGGAGAGAAGACAAGTTTGGAAAAAGCCTCTGATATTGCTTCTTGTGGATTGTCGTTTTTAGAATATTGCCCAGGTGTTACGTGCACCCCGATGTTTATAGCAGCAATGTCCACAATAGCCAAACTGTGGAAAGAGCCAAGATGTCCATCAACAGATGAATGGATAAAGAAGATGTGGTATATATATACAATGGAATATTATGCAGCCATCAAAAGGAATGAGATCTTGCCATTTGCAACGACGTGGATGGAACTGGAGGGTATTATGTTGAGTGAAATAAGTCAAACAGAGAAAGACATGTATCATATGATCTCACTGATATGAGGAATTCTTAATCTCAGGAAACAAACTGAGGGTTGCTGGAGTGGGGGGTGGGGTGGGAAGGATGGGGTGACGGGGTGATAGACACTGGGGAGGGTATGTGCTCTGGTAAGCGCTGTGAATTGTGCAAGACTGTTGAATCTCAGATCTGTACCTCTGAAACAAATAATGCAATATATGTTAAGAAAAAAAAAAAAGAAGAAGAAGAAGGTAGCGGGAGGGGAAGAATGAAGCGGGGGAAATTGGAGGGTAGACGAACCATGACAGACGATGGACTCTGAAAAACAAACAGGGTTCTAGAGGGGAGGGGGGTGGGAGGATGGGTTAGCCTGGAGGTGGGTATTGAGGAGGGCACATTCTGCATGGAGCACTGGGTGTTATGCACAAACAATGAATCATGGAACACTTCATCTAAAACTAATGATGTAATGTATGGGGATTAACATAAGAATAAAAAAATATATATATATAAAAAAAAAAAGAATATTGCCCAGGTGTTACAAAGCCATGTTTTAAGTATCAAGGTATAAAACAATACATTACAACAGTTACATACAGAAGCAATGAGTTTATTTTTTATATGCATGGTAAAATCCTAGGGTAAGCAAGCCAGGACTCTTGGAAAGCTTAAGAACATCCTCATGGATCCAGCATCCATCAGATTTCCATTTTTGCACTCTTAGTTGGTAGCTTTCTACCTCTTCCTCCAGTCCTCCAGTATGCTTTCAGAAAGGACATCAGGATTCTGCTCAAATGCTCACACAGGTAGCCGTCATATGGGACTCTTATCCAGGTAAGAATTATCCCTGTACCACTTCCATTGTGGCTTCTGCGTAGGGTTTCTTCAAAAGAGACATACCTGATGTTTAGTCAAAGCCATGGAGGGCGCCTGGGTGGCTCAGTTGGTTAAGCGACTGCCTTCAGCTCAGGTCATGATCCCAGGGTCCTGGGATCGAGTCCCGCATCAGGCTCCCTGCTCGGCGGGAAGCCTGCTTCTCCCTCTCCCACTCCCCCTGCTTGTGTTCCCTCTCTCGCTGTGTCTCTGTCAAATAAATAAATAAAATCTTTTAAAAAAAAGCCATGGAACACATGACCTGTGCTGTGACACAATTTATGAGAACAGCTTTTAGCAGGGTTGGACACCTGCAATGAGTTCAGTGAACACTATCAATGATTTTAGTTATTTCTCACATGCATTGATTGTTTGCAACCTCAAACAATCCCAATGGTATATTTATTTTCCACATGTTAGAGAAGAACAAACTGAGACTAAACAGAGCCATGTCTTGGGGCACCTGGGTGGCTCAGATGTTTAAGCATCTGCCTTCGGCTCAGGTCATGATCTCCAGGTCCTGGGATCAAGCCTCATGTCAGGCTCCCAGCTCAGCGGGGAGTCTGCTTCTCCCTCTCCCTCTGCCTCTCCCCCTGCTTGAGCTCTCTCTGTCTCTCTCTCTCTCTCAAATGAATGAATGAATGAATGAATGAATGAATGAATAAATAAATAAATAAATAAATAAATAAATAGGGCCACTTCTCTTGCTTGGAATCTTGCCCTAAATAGCAGGAATAGCATATAAGTGACACAATAAAAAATATTAAACTTATTTTTTTAAGATTTTATTTATTTATTTGAGAGAGAGAATGAGAGAGAGAGAAAGAACCAGGGGAGGGGCAGAGAAGCAGACTCCCTGATGAGCAGGGAGCCCGATGTGGGACTCGATCCCAGGACTCTGGGATCATGACCTGAGCTGAAGGCAGATGCTTAACCAACTGAACCACCCAGGCACTCTTAAACTTATTTTTAAACAGTAAGTATCATTGTCATCACAAACCACTTGGCATGGTTACTGGCCCTTTAAAAGTCCTTCCTCTGTCTTGTCTTCCTTTGCTCCCTGTATGTTCTTCCCATTCTACAGCAATGCATTACATGGGCACAACTGAGGTCTTATGTTGACTCTATCTTTGGCTCTGGCCCTGAGTGTCAGTTCCCATATTATAATAGATCCTGTCTGGGCTAGCATTAAACCATAGGCAAAAATGTCCTTTGGTAGACTCTAGAATTAGAGGAGAAGGTCTCATATGGTAATGACTGGGAGGTCAGAATCTTCTAAAAAATAGGATATTTGGGCTTTTCAAGGACAAAGATTCAACATATTGGTATCTGAAACAGTGTTGCCACCCATAACCTTGAATTGAAAATATGTATGCCTATTGAAAGTCCATGCTCCATTCCATTGGTAGAAGGAATGTGCTAGGTAAGTGAAAATAGACCACAGAACTCTTGGTTTATCCTTAACACAATGAATTATGAAAATTCCTGTAGGTCAGCTTAGCATCCTGATTGGTGCCAGGAACCATGGAGGATGTGCTTCGTGCCTGATCCCACTGTAGTGCTAAAGAGGCACAAGGGCACTCTTGCAAGCTTACATCCAAAGAGGTTTTTTAAGGTAGCTCAAAATGGAACGTAATTTTTTGAAATATTACATTGTATAAGTTTAAGGTATACAACATGCTGATTTGACACAATTATTACTGCAATATTATTATTACCATAACAACATCTAACACTTCTATCACTTCACATAATTATCACTTATTTTCTGTAACGAGAACATTTAAGACCTAGTTAGCAACTTCTAAGTATATAATACAGTATTGTTAGCTGTAATTATTATGTTGTGCTTTGTATCCTCAGAACTTACTCATCTTCTTACAGCAAGTTTGTACACTTAGACCAGCATCCCCTTTTCCCCCCTACCCCTAGCCCCTGTTTACCACCATTCTACTCACTGTTTCTATGAGTTTGCTTTTTTTAAGTTTCCACATACAAGAGATATCATGTAGTATTTGCCATTCTCTGTCTGACTTATCTCTGAATAAATATTTTTACTGGGAGATCATAAAAACTGAGAGAGGAGGATTTCCACAACTATACACAAGTAACTGGAAAACCAGTAGACACTGAACATGTATTAGAATAGAGTGCAGTACAGGTAATTTTTCTCTTTTGATCACCGCTTTATCACCATTCCTACAGCAGAGTCTGGAACACTTCTGGCATTAAATATATATTTGTGTGCATATGTGTATACATAGATATAAATACAATAATTAGATTATGGAACAAAATTTTGTTAAAAAATGTGAATGTCCTTGCTCAAACTCAATATTCTGCTGATTCAAGCTTTATGATCATCTTTATCACCACATTTGTGGTGCAGGAACAGACTATTGATATTTGAAGCATTACTAGAATAATTATCTATTTTACTTCTTCATAAAAAGCCAAAAGAACAATTATAGGATTAGAATTATTTTCCTATATTTACACAATTTATTTATGTAAATTATGAAAAGTAGCATTGCTATCACTAGGAATGATAATGTGTTCCCACTTTACTTGATCTAGTCAAAATCAGTATTTACATGTTAAACAATTTTCCCTGGTAATTCAATTTAATATTTCAGTACTTAAAATTTTTAGGGACTGTACCCTTTGTATCTGTTATTTTATTTCATAGAGCATTTCAGTGGCCATATTATTTTCCATTAGGCTGAGTACTCAGGAGGACGGTTGCCCAAACCATGCTAATGGATTCCAAAATTTCAGGTGGAAGCTCCTTAGAATTTTTCATCTTTTAAAAGTTTATTTTCCGGGCGCCTGGGTGGCTCAGTTGGTTAAGCGACTGCCTTCAGCTCAGGTCATGATCCTGGAGTCCCGGGATCGAGTCCCGCATCGGGCTCCCTGCTCGGCAGGGAGTCTGCTTCTCCCTCTGACCCTCCTCCCTCTCATGCTCTCTGTCTCTCATTCTCTCTGTCTCAAATAAATAAATAAAATCTTTAAAAAAAAAGTTTATTTTCCAACAATTTTCTGGTTCATTTCTTCTACAAACCTAGATGAAAGATTTCTGTACACCAGGTTTTGGGCTTTTATTAGTAGTATTTAGGTGAAGGAATAATTCAAATAAAATCCACAAAAGAAGACAGACGAAAAACTTAGCTGTTGTAATACAAATAGGAGTATAAGAGTTAGATTTTGCATAGTTTCCCTTTGATTGCAAATGGGTGGGACTTAGCATATGTCATCAGATCAAAGAATCATCAATAAATATAAGATGTACCTTAATGAAAGAAAAGTTATAATGGTCATAATCCTTAGTTTGTACTTATTTAAAAAGCCCTTTGCAAATTATATAGATAGAGCACATATATTTAAAAAATGAAACTAATTAACTAGGTTCTCAAAAGTATCTGCACAGTCTGCATACAATTCTTCAGAATCAGGTTTAGACTCAGAGTCATAGATCTTCTTAATGTTTAATGTAATGTCTCCCAGTGTTGTTATTAGAGATTGTGATGTAGCATTTCTTAATAGAAAACACTCCTTCTTTGTCCCTGAGACTTTCCTCCAAGACACTGACATCAGTTCTGCAGAACTTTATGTTGGTGATCTAACTAGAAAATACCAATGTAAGGATTTTTAGACCAAATTTATGTGTGTATATTTAATGACATTGTGCTCTCTGAGATGTCATTAATTATAAGAAGTTTTTTTTTTTCTCTCTCTCTCTCTCTAGGATGGAAAATGTGAGAATATGTGCATGTTAAAATTGATGAAACTGAAAATTGATGTTTGAAGTGATTTATAAAAGGAGTACTAATTGTTGAGCTGATTCTTGGTGAATGCATAGTTAGATCCAGCAAGGTGAGACTCCTTACCCAGAAAGAATAGGTGCTAAGGAGGTGAGAAGAAATGCACATCATGGTGATTTATTAATAGAGTGATGGGTTGTGAAGAAGCAGTCTCAACCAAAAGGCAAGATTTTATCATGTGGTGCTGACTACCTGATGGGGTGTCTTCAGATTCCAATCTTGTTTATAGTTGAAAAAATTCTATAGTCTAGAAACACTAGAGGTGTGGCATGTGAGAGATTGAAATAGCCTTATTTGATTTGAAACTTTAATAAGAGGAAAATTTTCTTTGTCACTTTGTACCCAGTATATGCGAGGGACCTCATGGGGGATTAACATAGATGAAGTTTCCATATTCTCTGAGACTGTGGTCCAGTGGGAATTCCCAAAACTTAACAAGAAACTAAACCGTGGGTGGAGAGCTGTACTTGGAACTCAGAAGAAGGAATCAGACTTGCAATGGGATGCACAAAGAAGACTTCTTGCAGGAAGTGCCAGAAATATGAGGAACAGTGAATGATGATGCAAAATGGGGAGGGCAGAGAGGAGAAGAAAAAGTGTATCCTCCCTCACCACAGGCAAGGGCATGTGAAGAAGCCAGTGGATTCAAAAGATCTTTGGGAACAGTAATTTGTGAGGATTTCAGGAGCATGAAGGGCAGGGCATAATGGGATTGGGCAGGTGAGAGGAAAGTCAGAAATAATGCAGGAGCAGCCCACAAAAGAATGCATGTGGTGTTGGGGAATTTCGAACTTCTCTGTCTTGTTCTTTGAAATGTTATTCCCTGCCCATGAGGTCTGCCTGTCAGGAAGACAACCAAAACAAATGAGGATGGTTCTTGTCCATTGGCTAGGTCCCTGGACATTACCAGGTGTGCTATTGAGGAGCCGGGATGGAGGCCACAGAGAGGGTTTCCAGGCTAGTGGACTGGCAGGGATCCTGAATGCTCCTGTTTGCTTCCCTTTCACCGTGCCTCGCAACCCTCCCTCTGAGTGCAGGCTCAGGTCTCTTAGTCATATCGCACATGTGCTTAGGATGGATACATTGACTGGAACATTCAGAGGGGCTAGCTTACAGCGCCCTCTGACGTCCACAAGTGGGAGGCTAAGAGCAGACTTAAAAAGAATGCTGTGTAGAAGACTCAAGGGCCGCTGAGCCAAAGGGACCCCACCGGAGCGCACAGTTGATGCCTGTAAGGGGCGCCGAGGTGCTGCGGTCCTGTGTGGGCGCACCTCTTAAAGGCCCTTTCTCCCTGGAGTGTATGTCCTGCTTTGCCTCTGTCCTCTTACAGGCTCTTTGATTTCCGGACACAAACCTCGTGATTTTCTCCATTGTCTCACAGCAGAGAGCTTTCCTGCTGCATTGCCTTCATCAGCTGCTTGTGGGGATGAAGTAGCAATAGTTAGTCAAACCTAATACTGATATATTAGTAATACTTTATTTATCAAGGATAAATAGTACATACCTGAACATAACAAACTTGGCCTAGAGATTTGAACAAAAACTGCCCTAGGTTCTAAGAGCTCAAGCTGCATCCTTAGGATGACCCTAGACTCCCCACACCTCACCCCACCTCCACACCTCACCCCACCCCCACTCTGGGATTAAAGTACATGCCTGAGAAAATTCAAGCAAAAGAATTTGCTGTTTGTGGCAGCCAACTCTTGATAAGTGTCCTAGTTTCCCAGTCTGTGTGGGAAGGTAGGAGCCTAACTTTGATAAGTGCTAGATAACAAACCTAGATGAGTTCCATATGGATCAATCCCATTTCCCACTTCTTGTAATTTTTCACTTCCCTGACTCTTTTGAGGCCCCGCTCACCCCCTCCCTACTCCCTCATTTTCCTTTAAAAGGACCAATCACCTCTGAGCAAATAGAAGTTGAGTTCAAGTCACATATTTGTGATTAAATTATGTCCTTACACTTTAACTAGTGTGTGGCTTTGTTATCTTTGATAGTTATGGTCTCCACAGCTTGGATCTGGATTGGAACCACCATTGGACTCTCCTCAGACATTACAACTGGACTTCTCAGCAGCAAAGAGACCTTTGTGTCATCTTCAAACTTCTTGCTGTTATGGTGGTGAGTCCAAGTCCTGATCTAATGCTCTGGACAAATGTCTGTTGAAGCATTATGAGGACAGATTTTGCTTCTTACAATTTTGAGTACATACTGAAACTAAGGTAGACTCCCAGACTTCTTTTTTTTATTATTAACTTATAATGTATTATTTGTTGCAGAGATACAGGTCTGTGATTCATCAGTCTTACACAACACACAGTGCTCCCCCACAACACATACCTTCCCCAATATCCATCACCCAGCCACCCCATCCCTCCTACCCCCCTCCACTCCAGCAACCCTCAGTTTGTTTCCTGAGATTAAGAGTCTCTTATGGTTTTTCTCCCTCTCTGGTTTCATCTTGTTTCATTTTTTCCTCTCTTCCCCTATGATCCTCTGCCTTGTTTCTCAAATTCTTGATATCAGTGAGATCATGTGATAATTGTCTTTCTCTGATTGACTTATTTTGCTTAGCATAATACCCTCTAGTTCCATCCATGTCATTGCAAATGGCAAGATTTCATTTTTGATGGCTGAATAATATTCCATTGTATATATACACCACATCTTCTTTATCCATTCGTCTGTCGGTGGATATCTGGGCTCTTTCCATTGTTTGGCTATTGTGGACTTTGCTTCTATAAACATTGGGGTTCAGTGCCCCTTTGGATTACTACATTTGTATCTCTGGGGTAAATACCCAGTAGTGCATTTGCTGGGTCATAGGGTAGCTGTATTTTCAACATTTTGAGGAACCTCCATACTGTTTTCAAGAGAACTGCACCAGCTTGCATTCCCACCAACAGTGTAGGAAGGTTCACATTTCTCTGCATTCTTGCCAGCATTGTAATTTCCTGACTTGTTCATTTTAGCCATTCTGCTTGGTGTGAGGTGGTAGCTCATTGTGGATTTGACTTGTATTTCCCTGATGCTGAGTGATGTTGAGCACTTTTTCATGTGTCTGTTGACCATTTGGATGTCTTCTTTTCAGAAATGTCTGTTCATGTCTTATATGATATGATACTTTATGTGGAAAACCCAAAAGATTCCACCCAAAAACTGCTAGAACTCATACAGGAATTCAGTAAGGTGGCAGGATATAAAATCAATGCACAGAAATCAGTTGCATTTCTATACACCAGTGAGACAGAAGAAAGAGAAATGAAGGAGTCGATCCCATTTACAATTGCACCCAAAACCATAAGATACCTAAGAGTAAATCTAACCAAAGAGGCAAAGGATCTGTATGCAGAAAACTATAAAATACTCATGAAAGATATTGAGAAAGACACGAAGAAATGGAAAAACATTCCATGCTCATGGATTGGAAGAACAAATATTGTTAAAATGTCTGTGCTACCTAGAGCAATCTACACATTTAATGCAATTCCTATCAAAATGCCATCAACTTTTTTCACAGAAATGGAACAAATAATCCTAAAGTTTGTGTGGAACCAGAAAAGACCCCAAATAGCCAGAAGAATGTTGAAAAAGAAAAGAAAACCTGGTGGCATCACAATTCTGGACTTCAAGCTCTATTACAAAGCTGCAATCATCAAGACAGTATGGTACTGGCACAAAAACAGACACATAAATCAATAGAACAGAATAGAGAACTCAGAAATGGACCCTCACCTCTATGCTAGACTCCCAGACTTTTAATGAAAGGTATCTGCTGGGATGGAAGTCCTTCTTGCTGTTCCCCTTCTTGTTTTGAGTAGGGCTCCTACTCTGACTCTTGAGCTAGAACAAAATTTGTCTTCCTGGTCTTTTTGACATATATCAGCCATTTCACTTATCCCCCATGCCCCACCCCTGGCAACCACCAATTTATTCTATCTATGAGTTTGTTTGTTCATTTTAGATTTCACATATAAATGAGATCATACAGTATTTGTCTTTCTCTGTTTGACTTGTTTCACTTAGCATGTTGTCACAAATAGCAGGGTCCCCTTTTTGTGACCAAATACTATTTCATTGTGTGTATGACTGTGTGTGTGTGTGTGTATTTTCTATGTATATGTCATTGGACAGTTAGGTGGTTTCCATGTCTTGGCTATTGTATATAATGCTGCAGTAAACATGAGGATGCAGATATCTTTTAAAGATAGTGATTCAGGGCGCCTGGGTGGCTCAGTTGGTTAAGTGACTGCCTTCGGCTCAGGTCATGATCCTGGAGTCCTGGGATCGAGTCCCACATCGGGCTTCCTGCTCAGCAGGGGGTCTGCTTCTCCCTCTGACCCTCTTCCCTCTCGTGCTCTCTGTCTCTCATTCTCTCTCTCAAATAAATAAATAAAAACTTAAAAAAAAAAAGATAGTGATTCACTTTCCTCATGTAAATAACCAGAAGAGAAATCCTGGATTTTATGGTAGTTCTATTTTTAAATTTTTGTTGGACCTCCATACTGTTTTCCATAGTGGTTGCACCAAATTACATTCCCACCAACAGGTGCAATTGGGTTTCTTCCCTTCTGTATCCTTGGCAATACTAGTTAGTTCTTGTCGTTTTGATAATTGCCATTCATTATTTAATTCTGGTTCTCCTTGAGGTCTCTTTGTTCTCTCAACTTAATCCCGTTTCTCCAATGGGAATTTCTCAGTTGATGGAACACCCCATCTTTTTTTTTTTAATTATTATTATGTTCAAATAGCCAATATATAGTACACCATTAGTTTTTGATTTAGTGTTCAACAATTCATTAGTTGCGTATAATACCCAGTGCTCATCACCACACACATCCTCCTTAATACTCATCGCCCAGTTACCCCATCCCCCACACCCCTCCCTTCTGTAACCCTCAGTTTGGTTTCCAGAGTCCATAGTCTCTCATGGTGTGTCTCCCTCTCTGATTTCTTCCAATTCAGTTTTCCCTCCCTTCCTCTATGGTCCTCTATGCTATTTATTATATTCCACATATGAGTGAAACCATATGATAATTGTCTTTCTCTGCTTGACTTATTTCACTTAACATAATCCCCTCCAGTTCCATCCATGTCGATGCAACTGGTGGGTAGTCATCCTTTCTGATGGCTGAGTAAATATTCTACTGTATATATGAACCACATCTTCTTTATCCATTTGTCTGTTGAAGGGCATCTCAGCTCTTTCCACAGTTTGGCTATTGTGGACATTGCTGCTATGAACATTGGAGTGCATGTGCCCCTTCCTTTCATTACATCTGTATCTTTGGGGTAAATGCCTATTAGTGCAATTACTGGGTTGTAGGATAGTTCTATTTTTAACTTTTTGAGGAACCTCCATACTGTTTTCCAGAGTGGTTGTTCCAGCTTGCATTCCCACCCCGTCTTCAACTCCAAGTGACAATATACTACTACATCACTAACTCTCTCTACTTCTTCTTTTTGGTATCATTAACTAACTAAAAATAATTTGGAACTTTATTGGCTTCTTTGGGAAATTTAATATCTCCCCACACTGGCTCCTCTAAGGATTCTATCTTTCCATTACTTCCGCTCCTCCTTTTACCACCTTTGCTCTTTGTATCCTTTCATATGTCTTCCTTCAAGTCTTGCCTTCTCCACCCTCTCTTCACTCCTGCCAGACATTTCTTTTCTGACTCCAGCTCCTCAAGTCCCTATAGTCACTGGAATTTTAGGCCTTGGCCCTATCAGGGGCTCTCAAAAACTGTAAAACTCCAAAAAGCAACTACCTGAGGCAGAAAAGAAAAAAAAAAATCTAATTGGAAACAGAATGGATATTTTATCCACTCAGAGAGGCTTTATTTTTATTTTTTTGATGTAGTGTTCCATGATTCATTGTTTGCATAAAACATCCAGTGCTCCATGCAGAACGTGCCCTCTTTAATACCCATCACCAGGCTAACCCATTCTCCCACCCCCTCCCCTCTAGAACCCTCAGTTTGTTTCTCAGAACCCATAGTCCACTCAGAGAGGCTTTAGAGATGGCCAGAGAGCTGCTCTATGTCACCTCAGTCTCTCTCCTAAAATGTATTCCACAGCCCTATAAGATTACCTATCAGAGCAAGGGAAATCTTTTTTTTTTTTATTTAAATGATTTTATTTATTTATTTGACAGAGAGAGACACAGCAAGAGAGGGAACACAAGCAGGGGGAGTGAGAGAGGGAGAAGCAGGCTTCCTATGGAGGGGGGAGCCTGATGTGGGGCTTGATCCCAGGACCCTGGGAGCATAACCTGAGCCGAAGGCAGACACTTAACGACTGAGCCACCCAGGTGCCCCAGAGCAAGGGAAATCTTAAAAGACTTCTCCATAATTATTGGTAAAAAGCTTAAACCTCATATTGAACAGATAATCTTTAACATTTCCCATTTGCCATTAATACATTTGCAATAAAAATATAAAATGGGGCAATAAAAAAGAATACCAACTCTTATATAAGCTAGTGAGTTTTGTATTATGTTTATGCCTGACTCTTAGCTAAAATTTTAAAACTGAAAATCATAAAATCTTTCCTTGCATTTGTGTGTGTGTGTGTGTAATTTTCCAATCTTCTGATGGTACTACCTAATTTATTTATAACATTCCTTAAAGGATTTCTATCATAATTGGCTTAGAGAGAAATAAACACTTATATAAATTAAATATTTCTATATCCCAGAAATATAGGAACCAACTGAAATGTTTTATTTTTTTTAATATTTTATTTATTATTTTGAGAGAGAGAGAGCATGAGAGAGTGAGCATAGAGAGGGACAGAGAGAGGGAGAAAATGTCGAGCAGTCTCTGTGCTGAGTGTGGAGCCCAATGCAGGGCTTGATCTCACAACCCTGAGATCATGACCTGAACAGAAATCAAGAGCCAGACACTTAACCGACTGAGCAATGCAAGCACCCTTCAGCTCAAATGTCTTAAACTGTACATGGTTTAGGTAAATCTTTGGTAAATAGGACTACTTTTTTTTTTTATTATGTTCAGTTAGCCAGCATATAGTACATCCATAGTCTCTCATGGTTTGTATCCCTCTCTCATATCTTCCTGTACATTTTCCCCTCCCTTCCCCTGTGGTCCGTGCTGAAGACTACTTTTTTAAAGTTTTTATTTTAATTCCAGTTAGTTGACATACAGTGTAATACTAGTTTCAGGTATACAATATAGTGATTCAATAATTCCATACATAAAGAAGACTAATTTAACATTGTTGATTTAAAAATACAGGTATATCCTCAGAGAACATTAAATATAATGCAAGCATACTTTTTTTAAAAGATTTTATTTATTTATTTGAGAGAGACAATGAGACAGAGAGAGAGAGCACGAGATGGGGGAGGGTCAGAGGGAGAAGCAGGCTCCCCGCCAAGCAGGGAGCCCAATGTGGGACTCGATCCTGGGACTCCAGGATCATGACCTGAGCCGAAGGCAGTCGCTTAACCAACTGAGCCACCCAGGCGCCCGCAAGCATACATTTTATTCTACTTCCATTTACTAGTCAAATAAACTAATATTATAAATACTAGATGTTTAAGATTATACAAATAAAATTAATTTTAATAAAATTGAGTCATTATTCTGACAAACTTCATTTTAACAATAATTGTATTTTGTAATATGTCTGCTTCAAAATATTTTCCAAAATATTTTGGTAACTTACAACTTTAGAGTTATGCAAAATTAAGTAATAGATATCCATTGAATATCTAAATAATTTCTAGATAAGCTAAAGTGCTGAAACATTTATTATTAAGCATAAGTTTACATACGTTTAGCTTCCTATTTTCATATGGTACAAAAAGGCTAAATATATTAGGTTTTGTTAATTAACATGGAGAATTTTATCATACAAAACATATACCTCTAGAGATGGTGTGAGATGGTACATTCATAAAATTTGCTAATCTACTGCAGAGTACTGTATAAGACAATTTATAATGGTTTACTTCCTAGGTTTCTCTGTAAAATAAAGATTATATTGGTTAACAATTATCATCAATATATTAAAATATAACTACTAGAAATTGAGTGAAGGAAAAACTTTTATACAGAGTATGAAAAGCAACTTTAATATGTTTTTATATGAAAAGAATGCAAGGAATGTAAGACATCTGTTTTTTGTTTGTTAGGGAAAAAAATAGGAGTAATTTTTCCTTAAAAAAATGAGAAAAGAGAGGTACCTGGGTGGCTCAGTTGGTTAAGCATTTGCCTTTGGCTCGGGCCATGATCCCTGGTGTCCTGAGGCTGAGCCCCACATAGGGCTCTCTGCTCAGCAAGGAGTCTGCTTCTCCCTCTGCCCTGCCCCCTGCCTATACACTCTCTCTCTCTCTCTCAAATAAATAAATAAAATATCTTAAAAAATGAGAAAAGAGAAACAAAAGAATAATATAGAACCTGAATGGATATAGAAGGTTGCAGGTTTATGGGAAAATAATTTTGTTCTGTGAGGTCAAATCTGGCTAAGATTAAATGGATACATTTATAAGATTCTTTCTAATTATTTGTTTTAATTTTTCAAGTTTTTGTTTAAATTCTAGTTGCTTAACATACAGAATAATTATTAGTTTCAGGTGTAGAATCTAGTGATTCATTACGTACATATGACACCCAGTGCTCACAACAAGTGCCCTCCTTAATACCCATCAGCAACCTAACCCATCTCCCATCCTTCCGGTAACTCTCAGTTTGTTCTGTACAGTCAAGAGTCTGTTTCCTGTTTGCCTCATCTTTTATTTTTTCCCTGTACTCATCTGTTTTGTTTCTTAAATTCCACATATGAGTGAAATCATATAGTATTTGACTTTCCTGACTGACTCATCTCTCTTAACATAATACTGTCCAGTTCCATCCACGTTGTTCAAAATGGCAAGATTCTTTTCTTTTTCATGTCTGAGTAATATTCCATTGTAAATATGTACCACTTCTTTACCCATTCATCATGCCATGGATATTTGAGCTCTTTCCATCATTTGACTATTGTTGATAATGTTGCTATAAATATCAGGGTGCATGTATCCCTTCTAATCACTATTTTTGTATCCTTTGGGTAAATACCTAATAGTGCAATTGCTGAATAGTAGGGTAGTTCATTTTTACCTTTTTGAGGAACCTCCATACTGTTTTCCAGAGTGGCTGCACCAATTTTCATTATCACCAACAGTGCAAGAGGGTTCCCCTTTCTCATCCTTGCCAACATCTGTAATTTCCTGTGTTACTAATTTTAGTTAGTCTCACTGGTGTAAGGTGATATCTCATGGTAATTTTGATTTGTATTTCCCTGATGATGAGTAATTTTGAGAATCTTTTCATATGTCAGCCATCTGTATGTCTTCTTTGGGAAAGTATCTATTCATGTCTTCTGTCCATTTCTTAACTAGATCATTTTGGGGGGGGTTGAGTTTGATAAGTTCTTTATAGATTTTTGATACTAACCCTTTATCATATATGCCATTTGCAAATATCCTCTCTCATTCCAGAGGCTGCATTTTAGTTTTGTTGATTGATTTCTTCACCATGCAGAAGCTTTTTATCTTGATGAGATCCTAATAGTTCATTTTTGAACTATTTTTTTGTTTTTATTTCTCTTGCCTCCAGGGACATGTCTAAAAAGAATTTGCTGCAGCCAACATCAAAGAGGTTACTGCCTGTGGTTGCCTCTAGGATTTTGATGGTTTCCTATCTCACATTTAGGTCTTTCATCCATTTTGATTTTATTTTTGTATAGGGCATAGTAAAGGGGTACAGTTTCATTCTTCTGCATGTGGCTGTCCAGTTTTCCCAACACCATGTGTTGAAGAGACTGTCTTTTTTCCATTGGATATTCTTTCCTGCTTTGTTGAAGATTATTTGACCATACAGATTTGGTTTATTTCTGGGTTTTTTTATTCTGTTCTGTTGACCTATGTGTTTGTTTTTGTACCAGTACCATGTTGTCTTCATCACTGCAGATTTGTAATATAGCTTGAAGTCCAGAACTGTGATGCCTCCAGCTTTGTTTTTCTTTTTTAAGATTGCTTTAGGTATTTGGATTCTTTTGTGGTTCCATACAAATTTTAGGATTGTTTGTATTAGCTCTGTGAAAAACACTGTTGGTATTTTGATAGGGATTAAATTAAATGTATAGATCACTTTGGGTAGTATAGACATTTTAACTATATTTTTTCTTCTAATCCATAAGCATAGAAAGTTTTTTTTCCATTTCTTTCTGTCATCTTCAATTTCTTTCATATGTGTTCTATAATTTGCAGAGTACAGATCTTTTACCTCTTTTTTTTACTGTTGTATTTTCATATTTTTTATTATGTTACGTTAGTTACCATATAGTACATCATTAGTTTTTGATGTAGTGTTCCATGATTCATTGTTTTAGAATAACACCCAGTGCTCTAGGCAATACATGTCCTCCTTAATACCCATCACTGTGCTAACCCATCCTCCTACCGCCCTCCCCTCCAAAACCCTCAGTTTGTTTCTTGGAGTCCATAGTCTCTCATGGTTTGTCTCCCCCTCTGATTCCCCCCTCCTTTATTTTTCCCTTCCTTCTCCTAATGTCTTCCACGCTATTCCTTATGTTCCACATGATAATTGACTTTCTCTACTTGACTTATTTCATTTAGCATAATCTCCTCCAGTCCCATACATGTTGATGCAAAAGTTGGGTATTCATCTTTTCTGATGGCTGAGTAATATTCCATTGTATATATGGACCACATCTTCTTTATCCATTCAGCTGTTGAAGGACATCTCAGCTCATATGTGGAATCTCAGAAACAAAACAAAAAAAAAAAAGAGAGAGAGAGAGAGAGAAGGGGGCAAACCATAAGAGACTCATAACTATAGAGAAAAAACTGAGGGTTTCTGGACGGTGGTGATTGAGGGGATGGGCTCAATGGGTGATGGGCATTAAGGAGTGCACTTGTGATGAACACTGGATGTTATATGTAAGTGATAAATCACTAAATTCTACACCTGAAACCAATTTTGCCGTATATGTTAACAAACTGGAATTTAAATTAAAAACTTGAAAAAGAAAAGAAAATACCTCATTTGTCTAAGTATGGCTAATCTGACTTTCTTTTGATCTCTGTTTGCATGATACATATTTCTCCATCCTCACTTTCAAACTGCAGGTGTCTCTAGGTCTAAATTCAGTATTGAAGCAGGATACAAAATCAATGCACAGAAATCAGTTCCTTTCTTATACACTAACAATGCAACTGTAGAAAGAGAAATTAGAGAAACGATTCCATTTACAATAGTGTCAAAAACCATAAGATACCTCGGAATAAACCTAACCAAAGAGGTAAAGGATCTATACTCTAGGAACTACAGAACACTCATGAAAGAAATTGAAGAAGACACAAAAAGATGGAAAAACATTGCATGCTCATGGGTTGGAAGAATAAACATTGTTAAAATATCTATGCTACTCAGAGCAATCTATACCTTCAATGCCATCCCAATCAAAGTTCCAATGACATTTTTCAAAGTGCTGGAACAAACAATCCTAAAATTTGTATGGAATCAAAAAAGACCCCAAATCACCAAGGAAATGTTGAAAAAGAAAAGCAAAGTCTGGGCATCCCGCTGCCCCATTTCAAGCTATATTACAAAGCAGTGATCACCAAGCCAGCATGGTACTGGCACAAAAACAGACATATAGACTGATGGAACAGAATAGAGAGCCCAGCTATGGACCCTCAACTCTATGGTCAAATAATCTTTGACAAAGCAGGAAAAAACCAGCGATGGAAAGAAGACAGTCTCTTCAATAAATGGTGCTGGGAAATTTGGACAGCCACATGCAGAAGAATGACACTCGACCATTCTCTAACACCATACACAAAGATAAACTTAGGGGGCGGAGCAAGATGGCGGAGGAGTAGGAGACCTGGATTTCGTCT
>NC_058411.1:120382445-120384424 GCF_002201575.2 Neomonachus schauinslandi | reverse complement strand
AAGACTCCACCCCAAAACTGCTAGAACTCATACAGGAATTCAGTCAAGTGGCAGGATATAAAATCAATGCACAGAAGTCAGTGGCATTCCTATACACCAACAACAAGACAGAAGAAAGAGAAATTAAGGAGTCGATCCCATTTACAATTGCACCCAAAACCATAAGATACCTAGGAATAAATCTAACCAAAGAGACAAAGGATCTGTACTCAGAAAACTATAAAATACTCATGAAAGAAATTGAGGAAGACACAAAGAAATGGAAAAACATTCCATGCTCATGGATTGGAAGAACAAATATTGTGAAGATGTCAATGCTACCTAGAGCAATCTACACATTCAATGCAATCCCCATCAAAATACCATCCACTTTTTTCAAAGAAATGGAACAAATAATCCTAAAATTTGTATGGAACCAGAAAAGACCCCGCATAGCCAGAGGAATGTTGAAAAAGAAAAGCAAAGCCGGCGGCATCACAATTCCGGACTTCCAGCTCTATTACAAAGCTGTCATCATCAAGACAGCATGGTACTGGCACAAAAACAGACACATAGATCAATGGAACAGAATAGAGAGCCCAGAAATGGACCCTCGACTCTATGGTCAACTCATCTTTGACAAAGCAGGAAAGAATGTCCAATGGAAAAAAGACAGTCTCTTCAACAAATGGTGTTGGGAAAATTGGATAGCCACATGCAGAAGAATGAAACTGGACCATTTCCTTACACCACACACAAAAATAGACTCCAAATGGTTGAAAGACCTCAATGTGAGACAGGAGTCCATCAAAATCCTAAAGGAGAACACAGGCAGCAACCTCTTTGACCTCAACCGAAGCAACTTCTTCGTAGAAACATCGCCAAAGGCAAGGGAGGCAAGGGCAAAAATGAACTATTGGGACTTCATCAAGATAAAAAGCTTTTGCACAGCAAAAGAAACAGTCAACAAAACCAAAAGACAACCAACAGAATGGGAGAAGATATTTGCAAATGACATATCAGATAAAGGGCTAGCATCCAAAATCTATAAAGAACTCATCAAACTCAACACCCAAAGAACAAAGAATCCAATCAAGAAATGGGCAGAAGACATGAAAAGACATTTTTCCAAAGAAGACATCCAAATGGCCAACAGACACATGAAAAAGTGCTCAGTATCGCTCGGCATCAGGGAAATCCAAATCAAAACCTCAATGAGATACCACCTCACACCTGTCAGAATGGCTAAAATTAACAAGTCAGGAAATGACAGATGTTGGCGGGGATGCGGAGAAAGGGGAACCCTCCTACACTGTTGGTGGGAATGCAAGCTGGTGCAGCCACTCTGGAAAACTGTATGGAGGTTCCTCAAAAAGTTGAAAATAGAGCTACCCTATGATCCAGCAATTGCACTACTGGGTATTTACCCCAAAGATACAAAAGTAGGGATCCGAAGGGGTACGTGCACCCCAATGTTTATAGCAGCAATGTCCACAATAGCCAAACTGTGGAAAGAGCCAAGATGTCCATCAACAGATGAATGGATAAAGAAGATCTGGTATATATATACAATGGAATATTATGCAGCCATCAAAAGGAACGAGATCTTGCCATTTGCAACGACGTGGATGGAACTGGAGGGTATTATGTTGAGTGAAATAAGTCAATCAGAGAAAGACAAGTATCATATGATCTCACTGATATGAGGAATTCTTAATCTCAGGAAACAAACTGAGGGTTGCTGGAGTGGGGGGTGGGGTGGGAAGGATGGGGTGACTGGGTGATAGACACTGGGGAGGGTATGTGCTCTGGTAAGCGCTGTGAATTTTGCAAGACTGTTGAATCTCAGATCTGTACCTCTGAAACAAATAACGCAATATATGTTAAGAAAAAAAAAAAAAAAGAAGAAGAAGAAGGTAGCAGGAGGGGAAGAATGAAGCGGGGGAAATCGGTGGGGTAGATGAACCATGAGAGATGATGGACTCTGAAAAACAAACTGA
>NC_058411.1:120349542-120382345 GCF_002201575.2 Neomonachus schauinslandi | reverse complement strand
ACCTCTGAAACAAATAACGCAATATATGTTAAGAAAAAAAAAAAAAAGAAGAAGAAGAAGGTAGCAGGAGGGGAAGAATGAAGCGGGGGAAATCGGAGGGGTAGACGAACCATGAGAGACGATGGACTCTGAAAAACAAACTGAGGGTTCTAGAGGGGAGGGGGGTGGGAGGATGGGTTAGCCTGGTGGTGGGTACTGAGGAGGGCACGTTCTGCATGGAGCACTGGGTGTTATGCACAAACAATGAATCATGGAACACTTCATCTAAAACTAATGATGTAATGTATGGGGATTAACATAAGAATAAAAAAAAATTAATAAAAAAAAAATAATAAAAAAAAAATAAAATAAAATAAAATAAAAATAAATAAATAAATAAATTAAAAAATATAAGAAAAAGTCAAAGATAAACTTAAAAAGGATGAAAGACCTCAATGTGAGACAGGAATCCATCAAAATCCTAGAGGAGAACATAGGCAGTAGCATCTTCAATATCAGCCACAGCAACTTCTTTCAAGATACATCTCCAAAAGCTAGTGGAAACAAAAGCAAAAATGAACTTTTGGGACTTCATCAAGGTATAAAGCTTCTGCACAGCAAAGGAAACAGTCAACAAAACAAAGAGGCAACCCACAGAATGGGAGAAGATATTTGCAAATAACACTACAGATAAAGGGCTGGTATCCAAGATCTAGAAAGAACTTCTCAAACTCAAAACCCAAAAAAAAACAAATAATCAAGTCAAAAAATGGGCAGAACACATGAACAGACACTTCTCTGAAGAAGACATACAAATGGCTAACGGACACATGAAAAAATGTTCATCATCATTAGCCATCAGGGAAATTCAAATTAAAACCACATTGAGATAACACCTTACACCAGTTAGAATGGCAAAAATGGACAGGGAAAGAAACAAAAAATGTTGGAGAGGTTGTGGAGAAAGGGGATCCCTCTTCCACTGTTGGTGGGAATGCAAGTTGGTACAGCCACTTTGGAAAACAGTGTGGAGGTGCCTCAAAAAATTAAAAATATAGTTGCCCTATGACCCAGCAATTGCATTACTGGGTATTTACCCCAAAGACACAGATGTAGTGAAAAGAAGGGCCATATGCACCTCAATGTTCATAGCAGCAATGTCCACAATAGCCAAACTGTGGAATGAGCCGAGACACCCTTCAACAGATGAATGGATAAAGAAGATGTGGTCTATATACAGTGGAATATTACTCAGCCATCAGAAAGGATGAATACCCAACTTTTACATCCACATGGATGGGACTGGAAGAGATTATGCTAAGTGAAATAAGTCAAGCAGAGAAAGTCAATTATCATATAGTTTCACTTATTTGTGGAACATAAGAAATAGCGTGGAGGACATTAGGAGAAGGAAGGGGAAAATGAAGGGGGGAAAATTGGAGGGAAAGATGAACCCTGAGAGACTATGGACTCTGAGAAACAAACTGAGGGTTTTAAAGGAGGGGGGGTGGGGGGATGGGTTAGCCTAGTGATGGGTATTAAGGAGGGCACGTACTGCATGGAGCACTGGGTGTTATATGAAAACAATGATTCATGGATCACCACATCAAAAACAAATGATGTATTGTATGGTGACTAACATAACATAATAAAATAAAATTAAAAAAATAAATTGAGTCTTTCATAGGAAGCATATAAATGGGTCTTATTTTTTATTTATTTAGTCACACTATGTCTTTTGATTGGAGTATTTAGTCCACTAACATTCAGAGTAATTATTAATAGGTATTTATCTATCTATGTTATTTGTGTCAATTTATTTATTGTTTTGTTGATGTTTTTGGAGATTTTCTCTGTTCTTTCTAGTCTTTGTCACTCTTGGTATCTCCTTTCCACTCGAAGAGTCCCCATTAATATTTCTTGCAGGGCTGGTTTAGTGGCCACAAACTCCTTTAGGTTTCATTTGTCTGGGAAACTCTTTATCTGTCCTTCTATTCTGAATGATAGCTTTGCAGGAGTAAGTATTCTTGGCTTCAGTATTCTCCCATTCAGCACATTGAATATGTCCTGCCATTCTCTCTGGCCTGCCATGTTTCTGTGGAGAGATGTATAGGTAGCCTTATGGGTCTTCCCTTGTAGGTTAGGGACTTCTTTTGTCCTGCTTTTTTTCTTTATCCTACATTATGCAAATTTAACTACAATACGTCTTGGTATGGATCTGCTTTTGTTGATTTTGGTGGGAGTTCTCTGTGCTTCCTGGATTTGGATGTTTGTTTCCTTTCCCAGATTAGGGAAGTTTCCAGCTATTATTTCTTCAAATAAACTTTCTTCCTCCTTTTCTCTCTCTTCCTCTCTCTCTTCTCTCCCTCCCTATGATACAAATTTATTATGCTTTATGGAGTCACTGAGTTCCCTAAGTCTACTCTTGTGATTCATCCTTCTTCTTTCTCTCTTTTGTTCAGCTTCATTATTTTCCATTATTCTTTTTTTTTATTACTGTTCAATGATTCATTAGTTGCATATAACACTCAGTGCTCATCACAACACGTGCCCTCCTTAATACTCATCACCCGGTTACCCCATCCCCCTTCCCTTCCCTTCTGGAACCCTCAGTTTATTTCCCAGAGTCCAGAGTCTCTCATGGTTTGTCTCCCTTTCTGATTTCTTCCCATTATTCTATCTTTTCTATCACTTATTTGTTTCTCTGCTTCTTCCATCCTTGTGGTCATATATCCAGTGGTTTCAAATCACAGTTATTGCATTTTTCATTTCTGACTGTTTTTAACTCTTTTATCTCTGTGTTAAGGGTCTGCATGATGTCTTCCATGCTTTTTTCAAGCCCAGCTAGTATCCTTATGATTGTTGCTTTAATTTCTCCATCAGGCATATTGCTTATATCTGTTTTGACTTGATCCCTGACTGTGATCTTTTCTTGTTCTTTACTTTGGGGTGAATTCCTTTGTCTTTTCATTTTATCTGGGTCTCTGTCTTCTTCTCTGTGTTAGAAAAGCCTGTTGTGTTTCCTGCTTCTAAGCTTAATGGCTTTATGAAGAAGAGGTCATATAGTATCCTGGGCCTGTCACTTCAGAGAGTGTTTCTGGTGTGTGTTGTATTAACTCTGCTGCTGTGTTTTGGCTGCTTTATCCCTCAGTCAGTTGTCTACAGAGGCTGTCTTAGCCTGCACTGGGCAGTGTTTGGACCTTAAGCAAAGTGAAGTGAGTTTTGGGTTTTTTTTTCTTTTTTAAGATTTTTTATTTGTTTATTAAGAGAGAGAGAGAGCAAGAGCAGGGGAGCAGAGGGAGAGGAAGAAGCAGGCTCCCCGCTGAGCAAGGAGCCCAATGTGGGACTCGATCCCAGGACCTGAGATCATGACCTGAGCTGAAGGCAAATGCTTAACCGACTGAGCCACCCAGGTGCCCAGAGTGAAGTGAGTTTTAACTAGGCATGCTCTGGTCTGCTTGTTAAATGATACCTGATGATACTTCCACTAGGCCTAAAACCTTGCAGAACTCTATGGTTGGTAGATGTGGTGCATGCAGAGGTTTCTGCTGGCCTTCTGGGGAAGGGCCTTGCTGTGCTGGACCTTATGCTCACTTGCCCAGGAAAAGCAGTACCAGCAGAGCACAGGAGGGCAGGACTTAGTGTAAGCAGATTATGCAGCCAGATTAAGCACTGTGCTGCTTACTAAAGTTAGTTTTTACAGAGGTGCAGGGGAAGGAAATGGTGCCAGCCCACTTCTTTGTCCATGGAGAGGGGTCTCCATGCTTGCTACTCTCAGGGTAACACTCCCAGAAGAGCAAATTATTTCCCCTCATGCACCCCAGGCATTTTTCAGATCACTCTTTTCGTGCTGCCTGTTTCCAGGTTGTTTGCCTGCCTGGAGCAGTGCAGTGCAATTTGGGCTCTATCCCAGACAATCCTACTGACTTTTAGAACTCCACATGTTATGGACCTGGTGTAGTGGGGACCTGTACTGTCTTCTCTGGGAGGGTCTCACCATGCTGGAACTGATGCAGGTTTGACCAGAAAGGGCAGTCACACCAGTGCACACAGGTATGGGATTTGGAGTAAAGCAGGCTAAACAGCCAGTGTCTGGGTTTGCTGCATTCAGCAAGCCTATCTGTGCCTATGCTGAGAGATGCAGAAGGGAAATGGCACCTGACTACTCTTTTGTCCCTGGAAAGGCAATGCCACCTCTCATAGATGCACTCCAAGAAGAGCAATGTCTCCCTCATATGCCTTAGGTGATCCTCAGATTGTGCCCTCTGTCCCAGGGTTGCTTGTGCGCCCTCGCTCCAGGAGTAGGGCAGTATCCTCAGGTCTTTATCCCAGCTGAGACTGCTGACCTCTAAAATGTCAGTCTTTGAGCCCTGCTGGTTGCAAAAACTCATGAAAATCAGCCCCTCTCATTTTCCCAGCCAATGGCCTTGGGGAAGTGTTCTCCTTGTGTTTATCCCTGTGTGTTCCACTCCCTTTCACCTTTCTCCATGACCAGGGCTCCCGCCACTTTGCAGCACTCATGATCTGCTTCTCCCCCCAAAATCTCTGCACTTCCTACTTTCCAGTGTGGCCTCTTCTCTCCCTCTAGTTGTCCAGTTTGTTCTGTCAGTCCTCGGGTTGACTTCTTAACTATTCAGAATAATTTGATAGTTAACGAGTGTGTTCAGAGGATGAGACAAGCCTAGGGTCTTCCTACTACACCACCATCTTAGCTGCCTCCTCTATAAAATCCATTTTAAAATGAGTCCAATAAGGTATTGATATAAACTGAAAGTTTGATTTTTCTCTCTGTTAAAGTGATAGTTTCTTAGATTACTGGTTTGTTCCTTTTTTTAAAAATTCTTGACTGTTATTTTTTTATTTTTTATTATTGTTATGTTAATCACCATATATTACACCATACATTACATCATTAGTTTTAGATGTAGTATTCCATGATTCATTGTTTGTGCATAACACCCAGTGCTCCATGCAGAATGTGCCCTCCTCAATACCCATCACCAGGCTAACCCATCCTCCCACCCCCCTCCTCTCTAGAACCCTCAGTTTGTTTTTCAGAGTCGATTGTCTCTCATGGTTCATCTCCACCTCCAATTACCCCCCCTTCATTCTTTCCCTCCTAGTATCTTCTTTTTTTTTTTTTTCTTAACATATATTGCATTATTTGTTTCAGAGGTACAGATCTGAGATTCAACAGTCTTGCACAATTCACAGCGCTTACCAGAGCACATACCCTCCCCACTGTCTATCACCCAGCCACCCCATCCCTCCCACCCCAACCCCCACTCCAGCAACCCTCAGTTTGTTTCCTGAGATTAAGAATTCCTCATATCAGTGAGGTCATATGATACATGTCTTTCTCTGATTGACTTATTTCGCTCAGCATAATACCCTCCAGTTCCATCCACGTCATTGCAAATGGCAAGATTTCATTCCTTTTGATGGCTGCATAATATTCCATTGTATATATATACCACCTCTTCTTTTTCCATTCATCTGTCGATAGACATCTTGGCTCTTTCCACAGTTTGGCTATTGTGGACATTGCTGCTATAAACATCGGGGTGCACGTACCCCTTCGGATCCCTACTTTTGTATCTTTGGCGTAAATACGCCGTAGTGCAATTGATGGATCGTATGGTAGCTCTATTTTCAACTTTTTGAGGAACCTCCATACTGTTTTCCAGAGTGGCTGCACCAGTTTGCATTCCCACCAACAGTGTACGAGAGGACCCCTTTCTCCGCATCCCTGCCAACATCTGTCATTTCCTGACTTGTTAATTTTAGCCATTCTGACTGATTTGAAGTGGTATCTCACTGAGGTTTTGATTTGGATTTCCCTGATGCCGAGTGATGTTGAGCACTTTTTCATGTGTCTGTTGGCCATTTGGATGTCTTCTTTGGAAAAATGTCTGTTCATGTCTTCTGCCCATTCCTTGATTGGATTCTTTGTTCTTTGGGTGTTGAGTTTGATAAGTTCTTTCTAGATTTTGGATACTAGCCCTTTATCTGGTATGACATTTGCAAATATCTTTTCCCATTCTGTCGGTTGTCTTCTGGTTTTGTTGACTGTTTCTTTTGCTGTGCAAAAGCTTTTTATCTTGATGAAGTCCCAATAGTTCATTTTCACTCTTGCTTCCCTTGCCTTTGGCGAAGTTTCTAGGAAGAAGTTGCTGCAGCTGAGGTCGAAGAGGTTGCTGCCTCTGTTCTCCTTTAGGATTTGGATGGACTCTTGTCTTACATTGAGGTCTTTTAACCACTTTGAGTCTGCTTTTGTGTGTGGTGTAAGGAAATGGTCCAGTTTGATTCTTCTGCATGTGGCTATCCAATTTTCCCAAAACCATATGTTGAAGAGACTGTCTTCTTTCCATTGGACATTCTTTCCTGCTTTGTCAAAGATTAGTTGACCATAGAGTTGAGGGTACTTTTCTGGGCTCTCTATTCTGTTCCACTGATCTATGTGTCTGTTTTTGTGCCACTACCATATTGTCTTGATGATGACAGCTTTGTAATAGAGCTGAGAGTCTGGAATTGTGATGCCACCAGCTTTGCTTTTCTTTTTCAACATTCTTCTGGCTATTCGGGGTCTTTTCTGGTTCCATAGAAATTTTAGGATTATTTGTTCCATTTCTTTGAAAAAAGTGGATGGTATTTTGATGGGGATTGCATTGAATGTGTAGATTGCTCTAGGTAGCATTGGCATCTTTACAATATTTGTTCTTCCAATCCATGAGCATGGAATGTTTTTCCATTCCTTTGTGTCTTCCTCAAATTCTTTCATGAGTATTTTATAGTTTTCTGAGTACAGACCATTTACCTACTTGGTTAGTTTTATTCCTAGGTATCTTATGGTTTGGGCTGCAATGGTAAATGGAACTGACTCCTTAATTTCTGTTTCTTCTGTCTTGTTGTTGGTGTATAGGAATGCCACTGATTTCTGTGCATTGATTTTATATCTTGCCATTTGACTGAATTCCTGTATGAGTTCTAGCAGTTTTGGGGTGGAGTCTTTTGGGTTTTCCACATAAAGTATCATATCATCTGCAAAGAGTGAGAGTTTGACTTCTTCTTTGCCGATTTGGATGCCTTTGATTTCTTTTTGTTGTCTGATTGCTGTGGCTAGGACTTCTAATACTATGTTGAAAAGCAGTGCTGATAGTGGACGTCCCTGCCGCATTCCTGACCTTAGGGGGGAAGCTCTCAGTTTGTCCCCATTGAGAATGATATTCGCTGTAGGTTTTTCATAGATGGCTTTTATGATATTGAGGTATGTACCTTCTTTATTTTTTTAAAGATTTTATTTATTTTTTGAAAGAGAGAGACATAGCGAGAGCAGGGACACAAGCAGGGGGAGTGGGAGAGGGAGAAGCAGGCTTCCTGCAGAGCAGGGAGCCCAATGTGGGACTCGATCCCAGGACCCTGGGATCATGACATGAGCCGAAGGCAGATGCTTAACGACTGAGCCACCCAGGCACCCGAGGTATGTACCTTCTATGCCTATACTCTGAAGAGTTTTGATCAGGAAAGGATGCTGTACTTTGTCAAATGCTTTTTCTGCATCCATTGAGAGAATCATATGGTTCTTGTTCTTTCTTTTGTTAATGTATTGTATCACATTGATTGATTTGCTGATGTTGAACCAAGCTTGCAGCCCAGGGATAAATCCCACTTGCTCGTGGTGAATAATCCTTTTAACGTCTGTTGGATCCTATTGGCTAGTATTTTGGTGAGAATTTTTGCATCCATGTTCATCAGGGATATTGGTCTGTAATTCTCCTTTTTAATGGGGTCTTTGTCTGGTTTGGGGATCAAGGTAATGGTGGCCTCATAAAACGAGTTTGGAAGTTTTCCTTCCATTTCTATTTTTTGGAACAGTTTCAGAAGACTAAGTATTAATTCTTCTTGAAATGTTTGGTAGAATTCCCCTGGGAAGCCGTCTGGCCCTGAGCTTTTGTTTGTTGGGAGATTTTTGATGACTGCTTCAATTTCCTTAGTGGTTATAGCTCTGTTCAGGTGTTCTATTTCTTTCTGGTTCAGTTTTGGTAGTTGATACATCTCTAGGAATGCATCCATTTCTTCCAGATCATCTAATTTGCTGGCATAGAGTTGCTCATAATATGTTCTTATCATTGTTTATATTTTTTTGGTGTTGGTTGTGATCTCTCCTCTTTCATTCATGATTTTGTTGATTTGGGTCATTTCTCTTTTCTTTTTGATAAGTCTGGCCAGGGGTTTATCAATCTTGTTAATTCTTTCAAAGAACCAGCTCCTAGTTTCGTTGATCTGTTCTACTGTTCTTTTAGTTTCTATTTCATTCATTTCTGCTCTGATCTTTATTATTTCTCTTCTCCTGCTGGGTTTAGGCTTTATTTGCTGTTCTTTCTCTAGCTCCATTAGGTGCAGGGTTTTGTTGTATACTTGAGACCTTTCTTGTTTCTTGAGAAAGGCTTGTATTGCTATATACTTTCCTCTTAGGACTTCCTTTGCTGCATCCCAAAGATTTTGAATAGTTGTGTTTTCATTTTCACTGGTTTCCATGAATTTTTTTAATTCCTCTTTAATTTCCTGGTTGACCCATTCATTCTTCAGTAGGATGCTCTTTAGCCTCCATGTATTTGAGTTCTTTCCGACTTTCCTCTTGTGATTGAGTTCTGGTTTCAAAGCATTGTGGTCTGAAAATAGGCAGGGAATGTTCCTAATCTTTTGGTACCATTTGAGACCTGATTTGTGACCTAGGATGTGATCTATTCTGGAGAATGTTCCATGGGCACTAGAGAAGAATGTGTATTCCGTTGCTTTGGGATGGAATGTTCTGAATATGTCTGTGAAGTCCATTTGGTCCAGTGTGTCATTTAAAGTCTTTATTTCCTTGTTGATCTTTTGCTTAAATGATCTGTCCATTTCAGTGAGGGGGGTGTTAAAGTCCCCCACTATTATTGTATTGTTGTCAATGTGTTTCTTTGCTTTTCTTATTAATTGCCTTATATAATTGGCTGCTCCCATGTTAGGGGTATAGATATTTACAATTGTTAGATCTTCTTGTTGGATAGACCCTTTCCGAAGGATATAGTGTCCTTCCTCATCTCTTATTACAGTCTTTGTTTTAAAGTCTAATTTGTCTGATATAAGGATTGCCACCCCAGCTTTCTTTTGGTGTCCATTAGCATGGTAAATGGTTTTCCACCCCCTCACTTTCAATCTGGGGGTGTCTTTGGGTCTAAAATGAGTCTCTTGCAGATAGCATATTGATGGGTCTTGTTTTTTAATCCAATCTGATAGCCTGTGTCTTTTGATTAGGACATTTAGCCCATTTACATTCAGGGTAACTACAGAAAGACAGGAATTTAGTGCCATTGTATTGCCTGTAAGGTGACTGTTACTGTATATTGTCTGTGTTCCTTTCTGGTCTATGTTGCTTTTAGGCTCTCTCTTTGCTTAGAGGACACTTTCAAGATTTCCTGTAGGGCTGGTTTCATGGTTGCAAATTCCTTTAGTTTTTGTTTGTCCTGGAAGCTTTTTATCTCTCCTTCTATTTTCAATGACAGCCTAGCTGGATATAGTATTCTTGGCTGCATATTTTTATCATTTAGTGCTCTGACTATATCATGCCAGTCCTTTCTGGCCTTCCAGGTCTCTGTGGATAGGTCTGTTGCCAATCTAATGTTTCTACCCTTGTAGGTTACATATCTCTTCTCCCGAGCTGCTTCCAGGATTTTCTCTTTGTCTCTGAGACTCATAAGTTTTACTATTAGATGTCGGGTTGTTGACCTATTTTTATTGATTTTGAGAGGGGTTCTCTGTGCTTCCTGGATTTTGATGCCTGTTTCCTTCCCAAAATTAGGGAAGTACTCTGCTATAATTTGCTCCATTATACCTTCTGCCCCTCTCTCTCTTTCTTCTTCTTCTGGGATCCCAATTATTCTAATGTTGTTTTGTCTTATGGTATCGCTTATCTCTTGAATTCTGCCCTTGTGACCCAGTAGTTGTTTCTCTCTCTTTTTCTCAGCTTCTTATTTTCCAGTATTTGGTCTTCTATATCACTGATTCTCTCTTCTGCCTCATTTATCCTAGCAGTTAACACCTCCATATTTGATTGCACCTCATTAATAGCCTTTTTGATTTCGACTTGGTTGGGTTTTAGTTCTTTTACTTCTCCAGAAAGGGTTTCTCTAATAACTTCCATGCTTTTTTCAAGCCCAGGTAGTATCTTTAAAATCATGATTCTGAACTCTAGGTCCAACATCATACTAATGTCTGTACTGAGTAGGTCCCTGGCAGTCAGTACTACCTTTTGTTCTTTTTGTTGAGGTGATTTTTTCCATCTTGTCATTTTGTGCAGAGGAGAATAGATTAATGAGAGAACAAAATGCTAACAGGGTAACAACGTTTCCAGAAAATACACTCTAAACAAATCAGAAAATACCTGAAGCAGGTGGAAAAGAAAGGGAAAGAGAGAAAAAAGAAAAAGAAAAAGATAAAAACAAACAAAAAGCAAACAAAACAAAACAAAGAAACCAGAATATGATCAAATATGATCAGGCTGGTACATAGATCAGCGGCACACACTAGATTTTGGGTGTATTTTGGTCTGTTAGAAGAAAGTGCCTCCCAAAATTTTAAAGAAAGAAAAACTTATATATGTACAAAAATAAGGGTTGATATGATGAAGGGATGGAATACGACTGTAGAGATGAACATTATAAAAAAATATTATAAAAGGAATTGATAAGAAGTTGTTTGAAAGAAGAAAGAAGAGGTTTAAAAAAAAAAAGGGAGAGAATGTGATCAGGAAGGAGAGTAGAAAAAAAACATACAGTAGAGATTTAGGGTATATTTTGATCTGTTAGAAGAAACTATCTCAAAATTTTAAAGAGAGAACAACTTATATATATATATATATATATATATATATATATGCCAAAAATACGGGTAACTAATATGAAGGGATAGAATATGACTCTAAAAATGCAAAATAAATTTTTTTTAAAAAAAGGGATTGATAAGATGTTGGTTGAAAAAGGGATTAAGAAAAATTTTTTTAAAAAGTTAAAAAAAATTAACTTTGAAAGACTAAAGAATCGTGGTAAAAAAGCCATGAATTCTATGTGCATTATTCCCCTAGCGCTGGAGTTCTGCCCTTCTCATTGATCGGTAACCTGTCTTGGCTGGCTGTTCTCGCTGATCTTCTGGGGGAGGGGCCTGTTGCCGTGGTTCCCAATTGTCTTTGCCGGAGGCAGAATTGCCCCGCCCTTGCCGGTCTTGGCTAAGTCATCTGCTCAGGTTTGCTCTCGGGAGCTTTTGTTCCCTGCAAGCTTTTGGTACAGGTTTGGAGGCGGAGAGTGAAAATGGTGGCATCCCAATCTCTGCCCTGGAGGAGCCAAGTACTCGGGGTCCCTCCCCTCAGTGAGCCCCCAGAGAAATGCAGGCAGTCACTCCTGTCTCCCTGGTATCCAGTCACACTCCATGCTCACCCGGCCTGTGACCGAGCATTTCTATCTCTGGCACCCGACTCGGTGTGGAGTCTCCAAACCCAGCAGTTCCCTGCAGTGTGCTCCTGTGCCACTCCTCCCAGGGAGGATGGGGAGTCTCCCTGGATCTGACACTTGTTGGGTCCCTGCTGGAAGAGCAGTGGCCCGACTGTGCCAGGGATCACGGTTTATGGCAACCCCGAGCTGAGAGCCCGCACCTCGGCTCGTCTCTGCAGCCAGCTTCCCTGCTGTGATACCTGGGAGTTCTGCTACACTCAGGCACCCCCAGTCATTCTGTGACCCCAAGGGTCTTGAGACCACACTGTCCCATGAGGGTTCCACTCCCAGCTTAGCCACCGGTGCGACATCCGTCAGAGGAACCGACTTCCAAAAGTTCCGGTTTTGTGCTCCGCAGCTCTATCACTTGCCAGAAGCGGCTGACGGAGGTCCCCTCCCCCACCATCTATCCTCCCGAATATCACCTCGGATTCACTTCTCCGCATGTCCTACCTTCCAGTAAGTGGTCGCTTTTCTGTTCAGAGAGTTGTTGCTATTCTTTTCTTCGATCTCCTGTTGAGTGTGTAGGTGTTCAGAATGGTTTGATCCCTATCCAGCTGAATTCCTGAGACCAGATGAAATCCAGGTCTCCTATTCCTCCGCCATCTTGCTCCGCCCCCTGGTCTGTTCTTCATAGGAGTTTTCTTTTTTTTACTTTTGAGTAATCTACCTAGAAAACAAAGATACTGTCTGTAACTTATTCAACATAATATTCCAGGCTGCATGTTTCTTTTATCATCCCTTGATTATTTAAGAGAACCAAGCTTTCTCACTGTTGGAAGAGGTCATTTGTTTGGGGTTTTTTTAGATCGATATTTACATTTATATTTTATTGTTACTCTTTTGAAATATACACCATTTCATTTTACAGTGAAATATAATATTAGAGTTTTCCAGAGAAACAGGACTAATAAAGGGTATAGATATAGATTATATAGATATTGATATGTAAAGAAAAGATACAGATATGAAATTATGGAGCTCAAGAAGTCCCACAATCTGCCATCAGCAAGCTGAAGAACCAGAAAAGCTGGTATAATTTAGTCCAAGATGAAAGAACAGAGAACCAGAGGGCACTGGTGAAAGCTCAGTGTCCAAAAAACCCAAGAACTCTAATATCCTGGGGCAAGAAAAGATAGACCTCCAGCCCAAGAAGAGAGAGAGGGAATTTGCCCTTCCTCAGCCTTTTTGGTCTATTTAGGCTTTCTATTCTGATCAGATGATGCCTACCCACACCAGCAAGGGTGGATCTGTTTATTCAGTTTCTTGAATCAAATGCTAATCCCTTGAAGAAACACTTTCATAGACACACAGAGAAATAATGCTGTATGAGGTATCTGGATAACCCAGTAAGGTTGATGCATAAAATTAATCATCACAGCCCTCCCCTTGCCAACTTGATGCCTAGAAGCATCACCTTAAATCATAATAAATCTCCAAACAAAGGTAATAACAAGGTCATAATTCTGCCTAGTATGATAAAACTATCCATCATACAATCAGAAACACACTAACTCCTTCCCCAGAAGAGGAGGTAAAGTCCTAGTGTAAAGACCACTCTTATCTTTGATATCTAGGAACAAATATTGTGATGCAAAATTGACAATACTTATTATGATATAAATTCAGTACATTTCATGTTACATGATAAGGAAATAAGAGAGTATAAAAAACAAAGATATTTACTTTATATATGTAGAGAGAGAGAGCGAGAGAGAGAGAGAGAGGAAATACTCATGACAGACATAATCTTTGTTTCTGTAACTGGTCACTTAATTGTAGCTGGTATTTATAACTGCCTTTCCCCCTAAAAATTCTGTATTTTCTTTGCTTCAGCAATCTCCTCAGCTGGTTATGGTTTGTTAACAGGTAGGGTGGCCCAAACTTTTATTCCTGAAGGATCTGGGACATTGCTAGTGTTGCTTGGATAAGATTGTTGTAGTTTTCCATTGACTTTAATCACAGGGCATGATATCCATGAAAAACTCTTAAGATCTGTTCTGTATTCCAGACATACTCTTACTTATGTCCACTGTGGAGTAACTGTCAAAGTCCCCTTTTGATATCAACTAAGATTATTTGCTTGATTAAACTTTAGTCAGGCTTCTGAAGCTTATCATAGACCCATATGAATACTTGCTTGTAAAAATCTTAGCAAGAACCCTGATTAATCAGTTTCACAAGGGTCTTTCATCCTCCATGTCTGATCTCTCTCAGTAGCCATCAGGTTTCTCATCTTCCACCATCTACCAGGTGATATCTAATAAGACTGCCTTGTCTTCAGCAAGAATCCTGTTAGGTCAATTTAGCCAGAAACTCCTTTACCCTTAATTTTCCTCTTAGAATTTTCCATTGACTGACTTCCAAAAGGTTCATTGGCTATAAATTCCCACTTGCCCCTGCTGTAGTTGTCATCGAGCCTGATTCTATACTAAGGTCTCTTTCTTCCTATTTCAATAATCCTGAATAAAATCTGTTATGACCACTTTAAATAATTTCCAGCTATGTTTTTTTTTTCTTATTTGACAGTTACTATGCTGTGACTTGGATAGGATCAGTTTCATCATTGGAGCCCCAGACCACTCCCCCAGGACCCTAAGTATGCACCTTTGAAGACTTTGTCTTCACTCCTGACTGACTACTGATCAGGGATCCATTAGTGAGTGTCACACCTAAACCACTGACCCAGACAAATGTCCCCTTTAACAGGTAGGGACAGATGTTGACTTTTAAGAATTGAGTATACTCTAGAAGGTAGGTTAGAGTCCCAGTGAAAGACATGCTGTGTTAAAGTGCTAGGTTTCTCTGTTTGTAGAAGATAGGGAAGCATAAGCTGTATTGGAGTCCCAAACTCAATGTTCATAAGTATAAAGTTGCCATTAGTTAAGAACTTGGAAGCTTCTCAGCAGACTGAAACCCTTTCTTGAACCCCTGCTGAAACAGTGTTTTGCCAACTTTGTCTAATTCATTTCTTGTTGGCATGATTTTACTAAGGGCAATTCAGAAATTCAGTGGCTTTTTTGGGAAATTTAAGGTCTTCCCAAACTGTTTCCTCTTAAACCTTTCTGTTCCCATCACCTCTGTTCCAGTTTCTTCCTTTTACTGCTTTGGATCTTCCCTCCAGTTCCCTTAAATCCTTTGATATGTCCCCCTTCAGATCGCTATCTCCACCATCCCTCTGTTCAGCTTGCCAGACTTTTCCCCTTGCAATTCACCACCTCAACTCCCTAAAGTCACTTGAATTTTAGGTTCCCTGCCCTTCATCAAGGGCTCTCAAGGAACTACAGACCCCCAAAGCAACCAACTGAGGCTGAAAAGAGAACAAAAAGCTATTTGGAATAAAATTGAATGTTTTGTCCACTCAGTTTGGTTTTGAAGATGTCCAGACAGCTGGCAGATGTTTCCCTCATCAGTAGCCTAAAATTTGGTCCACAACTTCCTTCAGTTACATGTTAAGGCAAAAGAAAATCTTAAGTGTCTACTCCACAAATATTGCTAAATAGGTAACCTTTACTTTTTCCACTTGCCAGAAATACATTTCAGATAAATATATAAAGTAGAGATAAAACAAGTTAGATTGTGTTACTATGTTGTAGTGAGCCATGGGTAAAATTTTAGAATAAGATGGAACTAGAGGGTATTATGCTAAGCAAAATAAGTTAGTCAGAGAAAGACAAACACCATATGATCTCACTCATATGTGGAATTTAAGAAACAAAACAGATGAAATTAGGGGAAGGGAATGAAAAATAAAATAAGATGAAAGCAGAAAGGGAGGTAAACCATAAGAGAATCTTTACCTGTAGGAAACAAATTAAGGGTCGCTGGAGGGGCATGGGGTGAGAGGATGGGGTAATTGGGTGATGGGCATTAAGGAGGGCACTGGAAGTAATGAGCACTGGGTGTTGTATGCAACTGATGAATCACTAAATTCTACCTCTGAAACTAATAATACAGTATATGTTAATTAAATTTAATTTAACTAAAAAAAATTTAAAAGGTTTAAAAACTGTTTACATCTGTCTTGTTTATATATGTTTATGTATTTATACATGTATTTTATGCATACATGACATTTTTCTACCTCCCAAAATTATTTCCAAGTTAATTTATAAAATCCCCTAAAAGAGTTCTATTCAAATTGGCTTAGAGAGAAATGAGCTCTACTATATGTTAAATGTTCTTAAAACTCTCAGCAATATATAAACCAATCTAATGTTTTTAAATTTACATCATCTGAGATAATCTCTGTTAAAGCTAGTTTTTAAAATACTTGGTAAAATAAAAACAAACATGTTTTCAGAGTTGTCAACATCAAATGTAATGCAGACATACTTTTTTCTAAGTTTAGTATTCAAACACACATATTAATTCTACTAGATGTTTAAGATTATAAAACTAAAAATCCAAACTAAGAATGAAATGTACAATAAGAATGTATTTTATGATGCATGTCAAACACAGTACTATTTTTAAAAAAGTAAAGACATAAGAACTATATGTTTAAATATTTAAATTTTTTGATATATGCCTAATTTGTCAACAAGAAAAATAACTTAGGATGATGACTAGATTTATTTACTTAAAGAAATTTTTGTGATTAATTTGCACATAATTGGCAAGTACAAGTGAATTACAGGTGTGATAAAATTTATAAGTGAAATTTTTCAACATAATTATGATTTATAATATATCTAATGATAGTTTCTCAAACTTTTTTGGTAACTTGTATATCACCTATTTGATCCTCTGCTTCTTCCATCCTCTTTATGATTACATTTAGTTGGTTCTGCATCTCAGTTCTAGTATTTATTTTGGTCTGACTAGTTTTTAGGTCTTTTATCTCTGCAGCCAAGGTTTCTCTGGGGTCTTCTATGCTTCTTTCAAGCCCAGATAGTATTCTTATGACTGTTCTTCTAAAATTCTTGTTCAGATATATTGCTTATATCTGTTTTGAGCAAGTCCTTGGCTGTGATTTCTTCTTGATCTTTCTTTTGGGGAGAATTCCTCCATCATGTCATTCTGTCTAGGTTTCTGTCTTTTGTGTATTATGAAAGCTTGTTAGGTTTCCTGCTCTTGAGAGTAATGCTATATTAAGAAGGGTTCATACACTGTCCAGGGCCTGGCACTTCAGGAAGTGTTTCTGGTGTATGCTGTGTGCACTTTGCTGTTGTGTTTGGCTGCTCTTTCTCACAGTTTATTCCTCTGCAGAGTTCCTCCTTACTTGCAGTGGGGAGAGTTTGGACCTTTAACTAGGTGTGCTTTGATTTGTTTAAGATAAGCCTGATTTTTTTTTTTTATTTCTGATCACCTTTAATAGGATAATATTGGTAACTTTTGTTAATTTTTTTTATTCTTATGTTAATCCCCATACATTACATCATTAGTTTTAGATGAAGTGTTCCATGATTCATTGTTTGTGCATAACACCCAGTGCTCCATGCAGAATGTGCCCTCCTCAATACCCACCACCAGGCCAACCCATCCTCCCACCCCCCTCCCCTCTAGAACCCTCAGTTTGTTTTTCAGAGTCCATAAGATAAGCCTGATTTTTAAAAAAAGCCCTGATCCAAGAAAAGAGAAAAGAAAAGGAATAAAAAAGCAAACAAACAAATGTACTATAAAAAACTATATGCCTGCTTCCAAGAATAAGAAAGAAAGAAAGAAGAAGAAGAAAAAAAAAAAGGAAGCCTGATGTAACAAAGCAACCAACAAACAAAAAACTATAAGGCTGTTACCAAGGAAAAAAAAAAAAAGGTGGGGGGGTGGGGGAAGAAGCCTGGTTCTATTTCCACCAGAACTGACACTGTTGCTTTGGAGCATGCTATGATCAGTAGACTTGGTACATGCCGGGGGACTTATGTTGGTCTTCTGAGGGAGAGGCCCACTGCTCTTGCTCACTTTCAGACTTGCTCTTGCAAAAATGCCCCTGCTAGGTTCTGGGGGGTGTCAGGGTTTGGTGTGACTCTGGCCTCCGCTGGAGGCACTGTGTTTCTCTCTGAAGTCCTATTGTGCTTGGGGGGGCGGGGGGTGGAAGATGACTTCACCCTGACCTCTCGTTCCCCAGAGAGGGGAGCTCACAGCCGCCACTGTTCAGGAGGCTCACACAGAAAAGCGAACAGTCTCCTCTTCTGTATCCCAGGCTACTGTCAGAGTGCTGCTCTCAACCAGTCCATGTCTGGTTGTTGGTACACCTGGGGCCACAGTTCTCCTGTGTTTTATCTCTGGCCGGTGGCTAGGACTCAAAATTATAAATCTTAAAAGGCCAGGCAAGGTGTGGACCCATTCCCCTCCTTGGGAGGAAAGCCTTGCATCACGCCTAGCACTGTTCTACCCCAGACGTGCACGGTGGCTGGAATATTGTGATGCCCAGGGAAAAGCTTTGACCAGGTTATCTGCCCTCTGTGCACCTCTGTCCCCTGCTGCTGAACAGCTGCTCAATGACTTCTGGTTGGCCTATTGTCCTTGGAGAGGCAAAATAACCTCTTCCAAATGTATTCCAGGAAGGGGATCCATCTCTCCCTGTGTGACCCAGGGGATCCCCCAGGCCGTGGCTTATTGTGCCAGCCCTACACACCACTCTCTCTCCTGCTTTCTCCCTCTCTTCCTGACTGCCCTGCGAAAAGGGCTCCATCCCCTTGGGGCACTGTGGTTTTTCTCTCCCTCAATTGACAGCTCTGAACCTCATATCTGCCCTGTAGTATCCCTCCAATTGTGCAGATTATTTTCTAGTCCTCAGGTCAATTTCCTAGTTGTTCAGAATGATTTGATGTTGATCTAACTGTGTTTGAGGGAAAAAGCAAGCTCACAACACCCCTATAACTCCATGATCTTAACACCTCCTCCTCAAACTTTTCTGGTAACTAGAAACCTTAGAGATATACTAAGTTATACTAAGTTAACATAAATAATAGATATTCATTAACATCTAAATTATTTCCAAGTAAGACAAAATAATTACAGAACATGTTTATCTACAGTTGCATATAACACCCAGTGCTTATTACATCACGTGCCCTCCTTAATGCCCATCATCCAGTTACCCCATCCCTCACCTACCTCCCCTCCAGCAACCCTCAGTTTGTTTCCTAGACTTAAGAGTCTCTCTGATTTCGTCTTATTTTATTTTTCCTCCCCATCCCCTATGTTCATCTGTTTTGTTTCTTAAATTCCACAGATAAGTGAAATCATATGGTATTTAGCTTTCCCTGACTGACTTATTTTGCTTAGCATAATACCCTCTAGTTCCAACCACATTGTTGCAAATGGCAAGATCTCATTCTTTTTTTTATGGCTGAGTAATATTCCATTGTATACATATACCACACACACACGCACACGCACACACATGCACACACACACATATATATATATTTCATCTGTTGATGGACATCTGGGCTCATTCCATATTTTGGCTATTGTGGACATTGCTGCTATAAACATTGGGGTGCATATGCCCCTTCAAATCACCATGTTTGTATCCTTTGGATAAATACCGAGTAGTGCAATTTCTGGGTCATACGGTAACTCTATTTTAACTTCTTGAGGAATGTCCATACTGTTTTCCAGAGTTGCTGTACTAATTTGCATTCCCACCACGCTTAAGAGGGTCCCCTTTCACATCCTCCCCAACATCCGTTGTTTCCTGAGTTGTTAATTTCAGCCATTCTGACTGGTGTGAGGTAGTATCTCATTGTGGATTTGATTTGCATTTCCCTGATGCCTAGTGATTTTGAGCAGTTTTTAATGTGCCTGTTGGCCATTTGTTGTTTTTTTTTTTTTTAAGATTTTACTTATTTATTTGAAAGAGCGAGACACAGCGAGAGAGGGAACACAAGCAGGGGGAGTGGGAGAGGGAGAAGCAGGCTTCCCGTGGAGCAGGGAGCCCGATGAAGGGCTCGATCCCAGGACCCTGGGATCATGACCTGAGCCGAAGGCAGATGCTTAACGACTGAGCCACCCAGGCACCCTGTCTGTTGGCCATTTGTATGTCTTCCCTGGAGAAGTGTCTGTTCATGTCTTATGCCCATTTCTTTACTGGATTATCTGTTTTTTGAGTGTTGAGTTTGACAAGTTCTTTATAGATTTTGGATACTAGCCTTCTATCTGATAAAATATTTGCAAATATCTTATCCCATTTCGTAGGTTATTTTTTTTTTTTAGTTTTGACAATGGTTTCCTTTGCTATGCATAGGTTTTTATCTTGATGAAGTCTCAATAGTTCATTTTTGCTTTTGTTTGCCTCTGAAGAGATGTCTATCGAGAAGTCGCTGTGGCCAAAGTCAGAGAGGTTGCTGCCTGTGTTCTCCTGTATGATTTTAATGGATTCCTGTTTCACATTTAGGTCTTTCTTCCATTTTCAATTTTTTAAAAATCTTATTTTATTTAAATTCAATTATTTAACATACAGTGTATCATTAGTTTCAGTTGTAGAGTTCAGTTAATCATCAGTTGCATATAACAGCCTGTGCTCATTAAATCGCATGCCCTCCTTAATTGCCATTACTCAGTTTCCCCATCCCACCACCCACCTCCCCTCTAGCAAACCTCATTTTGTTTCCTATAGTTAAGAGTCTGTTATGGTTTGTCTGCCTCTCTGATCTCATCTTATTTGATTTTTCCCATCCTTCCCCTATGGTCATCCATTTTGTGTTTTAAATTCACATATGAGTGAAAAATATGATAGTTGTCTTTCTCTGAATTATTTCATTTAGTATAATACCCTCCATTTTGAATTTGTTTTTGTGTATGGTGTAAGAAAGTGATCCAGTTTAATTTTCTGCATGTGGTTGTCCAGTTTTCCCAGCACCATTTCTTGAAGAGACTTTCTTTTTTCCATTGGATATTCTTTCTTGCTTTGTTGAAGATTAGTTGGCCATAGAGCTGAGGGTCCCTTTCTGGGTTCCCTTTTCTGTTCCATTGATCTATGTGTCTGTTTTTGTGCCAGTACCACATAGTTTTGATGATTACAGCTATATAATACAGATTAATGTCTGGAATTATGATTGCACCAGCTTTGGTTTTCTTTTTCAACATTCTTCTGGCTATTTGGGAACTTTTCTGGCTCCATACAAATTTTAGGATTGTTTCTTCCAGCTCTGTGAAAAATATTAATGGTATTTTGATAGGGAATGCATTGAATGTGTACATTGCTTTGGGTAGATTAGATACTTTAACAATATTTAGTTTTCGGATCCATGAGCATAGAAAATTTTTCAATTTTTTATGTCCTCCTGCATTTCTTTCATAACTGTTCTACCGTTTTCAGAGTACAGATCCTTTCCCTCTTTGGTTAAGTTTATTCCTAGGTATCTTATGATTTTTGTTGCAATTGTAAATGGTATCAACTCCTTAATTTTTCTTTCTTCTGTCTCAGTGTATAGAAATGTAACTGATTTCTGTGCATAGATTTTATATCCTGCCACTTTGCTAAATTCCTGTATGAGATCTAGCAATTTTTGGTTGGAGTCTTTTGGGTTTTCCACGTAGAGTATCATGTCATCTGCAAAGAGTGAGAGTTTGACTTCTTTGCTGATTTGGATGCCTTTTATTTCTTTCTGTTGTCTGATTGCTGAGTTTAGGACTTCTAGTATTATGTTGAACAACAGTGGTGAATGTGTACATCCCTGTCATGTTCCTGACCTTAGGGGAAAAGCTTTCAGTTTTTCCCTGTTGAGAATGATATTCACTGTGGGCTTTTCATAGATGGCTTTTATGATATTGAGGTATGTTACCTCTATCTTTACACTGCAGAGAGTTTTAATCAAGAAATGATGCTGTATTTTGTCAAACGCTTTTTCTGCATCTATTGAGAGGATCATATGGTTTTTGTCCTTTCTTTCATTAATGTATCACATTTGTGAATGTTGAACCACCCTTGCAGCCCAGGAGTAAATCCAGCTTGGTTGTAGTGAATAATCCTTTTAATATACTGCTGGATTCTATTGGTTAGTATCCTCTAGTATCCATGAGAATTTTGGCATCTATGTTCATCAGGGATATTGGTTTCTAATTCTCCTTTTTGGTGGGGTCTTTGTCTGTTTTGGGGACCAAGGTGATGCTGGCATCATAGAACGAGTTTGGAAGTGTTCCTTTCATTTCTATTTTTTGAAACAGCTTCAGAAGAATAAGTATTAGTTCTTTAAATGTTTGGTAGAATTCCCCTGGGAAGTCATCTGGCCCTGGAATCTTGTTTATTGGGAGATTTTTGATTACTGCTTCAATTTCCTTGCTGGTTATGGGTTTTTCAGGTTTTCTTTTTCTTCCTGTTTCAGTTTTGGTAGTTTATAAGTTTCTAGGAATGCACCCATTTCTCCCAGATTGCCTAATTTGTTGGCATATACTTGCTCATAATATGTTCTTATAATTGTTTGTATTTCTCCAGTGTTGGTTGTGATCTCTCCTTTTTCATTTATGATTTTATTTATTTTGGTCCTCTCTCTATCTCTTTTGACAAATCTGGCTAGGGGTTTATCAATCTAATTAATTCTTTCAATGAACCAGCTCCTAGTTTTGTTGATATGGTCTACTATTCTTTTAGTTCTGACATCTTATTTATATCCATATTGATTAAATCCCTGTCAGTGAGTACTGCCTCTTGTTCTTTTTTTGGGGGTGAGTTCTTCCATCTTATCATTATGTCCAGAAAAGAGTAGGAGAAAAAGAGGGAAAATAACAATGATGACTCCAGAAAAATATACACTACACAAATCAGAAATGAACAGAAACCAATAAGAAAAGAAAAGAAAAGAAATGAAAATAAAATCAAACAAGAAGTTGAACAGAACAGTAAACTAGATCCTGGGTGTATTTTGTTCTGTTTATTAGATGAAACTACATCCCAAAATAGGAAAGAAAAAAAAAACTTACATATATACAAAAATGAAGTTGAATACAATGAATGGAAGCCATATATATATATATATATATATATATATATATACCACAAGTGTAAAAATGAAAATTAAAAAAGACTTAAATAATTGATAAAATAAGAAAATAGCTGAAAAGGAAAATAAAATATAAAACTGAATGACTAAAGAATAACAAGAAAAAAACACTCATGCTATATACTTTTTTCCCCAAGACCTGGAGTTTTGTAGTTGTGTATGATCAGTAACCTTGATATTAGCCAGAAATTTCTGCTGGTCTTCTGGGGGAGGGGCCTGTTGTGTTGATTCTCAGGTGTTGTTGATGTGTGGAATTTCAGCCTCCTTGCCAGCGTGCCAGGCTCAGTGTATGCTGCTCTGGAGCCAGTGTGGGGAATGAAGATGGCAGTGCCTCAATCTCTAGCTCTAGAGCTAAAAGTTCATGGCCCCCATTCTTTAGTGAGCCCTGACAGAAAAGCACTCAGTCACTCTTGTCTCCCTGTTTTCTGTCTGAACTCTGTGTTTACCCCTCCTGTGACTAAGCATTTTTATCTCAGGCACACCCCAGTTCTTTTTGTGCCCCTGGGGATCCTGAGGCCATGTTGTTCCACCTGGGATTCTGCCCCGCTTCACCTCCTAAGCGCCTTTTAGGCAAACTTCTAAAAGTTCCAATTTTGTGCTCTGCTGCTTATAACACTTTCTGGTACCTGGCTTATGGAGGCTCTCCTCCCCCACCCAAGTGGTTTATCATTGATACATCACCTTGGATTCACATCTCTGCACCTCCTACCTTGCCAAAACTGGTCACTTTTCTATTTATAGAATTGTAGTAATTCTTTTCTCAGATCTCCATTTGATTTTGCAGGTATTCAGAATGATTTGATAACTATCCAGCTGATTTCCAGGGACCAGACAAAATTAGGGTCCCGTACTTCTCTGCTATGTTACCTCTCCATGAAAACTTATCTTAAGCTATATGTAACACACAGTTTATAAAGTATATCTTTGTAAACAAAGATGAAACAAATACTTCTTCCTTCTACTTGGACCCTCCAGAATTTGAAACTCAGTGATTATTCTTATATTTATGGTGATAAGGAAAATCTGTGTCCTAAGATGGCTGGCCGAGCCAGTGAGAGAGTCCCAGTCCTTGCCCTGGGGCTCTTCCAGGTTCTTCCCCCTGCTCTCCTTCCCTCTTGCACCAATCCAGGTTCTTCTCCCTACCCTGCTTCGCACATGGGTGCTGAAATTGTCAAGTATGTGGAAGTAGAAGTGTATAAATTGCCCCCTTTGTTTGTGCTTGGGGCTCAGACCTTTGGAGATCACTCTCCTCTGAGCCTGCCAGCATTAAATAAACCTCCTATCCTCCAAGATCTCCGAGTGTCACTTGGTTCTTCTGTCAGGTGATCCAGTCCAGGTTCCATAACATTTGGTTCCCTGACCAGGAAACCCAACCACACTGGCCCATTGTTGACACCGGTTTGGGGCAATGATGGGGCAGTGACAGAACGAGGGATCCTAATGGAGAAGGCTCACCCTGCCTAATTTTTGGCAGTCTCCCTCCCCGGTCACCTCAGGCCAGGCCCACTCCATTGTTCCTGCCAGACTTGAGGAGACTTGGCAGGTGAGGACCTGGTCCCAGCGTCGGATTCTGGTAAGGCCCGGGGCCCCAGGTCCCAGACAGGCCCACACCCATTGGGGTGGAAGGGGAGCCTGATCACCTCCCAGAGACTTCTTAGAGGTCTCACAGGTAGGGATTCCCAGGGAGGGAATGTAATAACTTCTGGAGTGTGAATGTGCGAGTGAATGTGCAGTCCGACCTGGCTTGCTCAAGCAGACTGATTCTGTGACTCTATGGGCAGGCACCCATAAGGTCCCCAGAAACCTATGGAGTCTGAGTGGGCCCATCTGCAATTCCGTGGTGAATGGCATACAGTCTATGGCAGCATCGGAATAGTTTCTGATCGTTAAGTCACAATGCTGAGACCTCTATGGCTAAGCCTTACCTAAGCTCCTTCAGGACACGGCATCTGATTGGTCTCCTCACCTCAGGAGGCACCCCCTTTGTCTGTCTCTGTGCCACCACAGGGGTTTTTGGGAGACTATGGAGTCAGGATGAACCCTGACAAGTTGAGAACCCTATATGAATTGGAGTGGCCCACCTTTGATGTTGGGTGGCCTTCAGAAGGGACATTGGATGTCCCAACGATTCGTTGAGTACAGCAAGTCATAACAGGAAAACAAGGACACCCTGACCAGTTTCTGGACATTGACTCCCGGCTAGGAATTGCTCAGACCTCTTTCCCCTGGGTGCGATTTGCTTGCAATTGGCAGGGACCGGCCAGGGTCTTAATCGCCTCATCCAAGCGACCTAAAGAAATTCAGCAAAAGCCCCAGTCTCCACAAATCCTAGCCAGAGATCCTGAGGATAAACTGATCCAGCCCCCACCATACATATCCCCAAGACCGTCTACACCTGACCTTTCAGCTCCAGACACTCCACCCGTCATTGGTTTCACGAGTGCCCCCAGACCTAGAGGATCCACTTTCTCCAGGACCAGCAGCCAGACTGTGCCCCAGGCCAGGTGCAAGTGCCCTCCAAATGCCAGTACGAGAGACGCGGGAACTCAAGGGGCACAAAGAAGACGGGACAGTCCAACCCGGCCATTCCATGATGTATTATCAGCCCTTCTCCACCACCAACTTCTTCAACTGGAAACATAACACCGCATCCTACTCTGAGAAATTACAAGCTATGGTAGACCTCTTGGAATCCCTCTTCCAGACTCATCAGCCAACCTGGGAAGACTGCCAACAGTTACTCTGCACCCTGTTTAACACAGAGGAAAGGAGAATGATGAAAGGTGCATGGTGGTACCTGAAGAGCACACACCAGTGGGAGTCATTGACCCTGCTGCCTGGGCTAATGCAGCCACACCTGCACAGCGCCCAGCATAGGACTTCACCACAACTGAGGGACAGGCCCATATCCGCTGGTACCAGGAAGCCCTCCTCTGGGGAATCTGGGCAGGAGCTAAGAAACCCATGAACATGACTAAGGTATCCTTGGTCACTCAACAACCAGGGGATTCCCCCGGAGACTACTACGAAAGATGTGAAGCCTACAGGATACACACTCCATTTGACCTCAAGGCACAGGAAAGCCAACAGATGGTAAACACCTCCTTCATGGCTCAGGCCACCCCAGACATCAGAAAAAAAACTTCAGAAACTAGAAAGTTTTGCCAGGATGAATATCACCTAACTAATAGAGATTGCCAATAAGGTCTATGTGAACAGGGAGGTCGTAGCCAAACGGGAAGCCAACAAAAAGATGAAAAAGAAAGTCATCCTCCTCAACACCCCCTGAAAGAAAAGGACAACACAAAGGCGGGGAGACCCCAACCACCGAAAGCGGGGAAGCCAAGAACTCCCTTGGCAAGGGATCAATGTGCCTACCATAAAGAGAAAGGGCACTGGAAAAACAAATGTCCGAACCAGAGAAAGGCTCAAAAGCCCAGCCGCTACAAGGAAGAACCCTAAGAGGAGGACATCATAGGCCTTTCAGGAATGGACTCAGACTGAGGGGGACTCAGCTCTTTCCTCCTTGGCCCCTTTGAGCACATGGTCAAAATGAAGGTGGGAGGGGCAATCAGTAAGTTTTATATTTGATACTGGGGCTGAGCACTCTGTTGTCAGCTCCCCAGTGGCACCCTTCAGCAAAAGGACTGCAACCATCCTTGGGGCCACTGGGATGCGGGTGATACAACAGCCCTTTTGCCAGGCTTGCTAGTGCAAAATTGGGGGCCACAAGGTCTGACATGAATTCTTTATCTGCCTGATTGCCCCATCCCCTCCTGGGCTGAGACATACTCTCCAAGCTTGGGGCTCAGATAACCTTTGAGCCCACTGGACACACTAGGCTACGATTGAACCCAAGGCAAGAGGAGATGGGGACTCTAATAATAGCAATTACCATGACAAGGGAAGAAGAATGGAGGCTATTCTCTGCCCAGGCCCAACCAAGAAGCCCACCGGAGTTCAGACTCACCTTCCATTCAGTATGGACTGAAACAACCCACCTGGACTAGCCCAGAATTGGGCCCCTATCATTGTTGAACTGATCCCAGGAGCCCAACCTCAGAGGCAAAGGCAATACCCCTTTCCACATGAAGTTAAGATCGGCATCCAAGAACATCTGACCAAACTCAAAGAAGCAGGTATTCTAGTCAAGTCCTGTTGGTCTGGAATACCCCACTCTTGCCAGTCAAGAAGCAGTAGGGGGATACCGTCCAGTTCAAGACCTGCGGGCCATCAACAAGGTGACCATCTCTCTGCACTCAGTGGTCCCAAATCCATACACCCTCCTCGGCCAAATCCCAGGGTCGACCAGATGGTTCACTTGCCTAGATTTGAAGGATGTCTTCTTCTGCCTCCGCTTAGCTCCCCAGAGCCAGCTACTATTTGCCTTTGAATGGTCTGAACCGGATACAGGGCGCCAGATGCAACTGACTTGGACACTCCTCCTGTGGAGTAAAAACTCACCAACCCTCTTTGGAGAAGCGCTGGCCATGGACCTTGCCAGCTTCCCAAGAGAGGCCACAGGATGCACCCTCCTCCATTATGTGGATGAACTTCTCCTTGCCAGTGACACACAAGTAGACAGCACAAAAGGCACAAAGACCCTCCTACAGCTCCTGTCAGACTCGGGATACCGGAGTGAATGATACATAATATATGCTAAAAATAATGCTCAGTCTGCTCCATGGCCCCCACCAGGTGTCCAGAGAATGGGAGAAACCCCCTTTGAAGATCTAGAGGTAGATTTCATAGATGTGCAGCTGAGCAAGGGGTTCAAATATCTCCTAGTAATAGTTTGCACATACTCTGGATGGGTCGAAGCCTTCCCGACTAGGACAGAGCAAAGCAGGGAAGTAGCTAAAGTCCTCTTGTGGGAGATCATGCCCCATTTCCGCCTGCCATTAACAATCCATAGTGACAATGGACCCACATTTGTGGCAGACACTGTACAGGTCTTGATCAAATCTCTCAACATCACCTGGAGACTCCATACCGCTTACCAGCCCCAAAGTTTAGGGAAAGTAGAGCGAATGAATTGCACCCTCAAAGGAACCTTAGCAAAATTTTGTCAGGAGAAAAACCTCGCATGGCCGGATCTGCTACCCCTAGCTTTCCTGCGTGCTTGCTGCACACCCGGGACTTCAGGTTTCTCCCCATTCGAATTAACATACGGATGGCCTACCCCATGCTTGGGAACCCTTCCAGGAAACTTGCATCAGATTGGAGATAAAGGGATAAAGGAGCAGCTTCAGGCCCTGGGGGCCACCCTAAATGAATTACAAAAGTACACCATTGAGAGGGCCCCAATCTCCTTAGGGTCTCAGGTACACTCCTTCCAGACAGGGGACTCAGTTTGGGTCAAAGATTGGAAGAAAGACCCCCTCAAACCTCAGTGGACAGGGCCCCTCTTCCCCTACTGCCCTCAAGGTCTCAGTTGTCACCCCATGGGTCCACCACTCCAGAATGGAGAAAGCTCATCATTTGGATGAGGAGCTGCACCAGTGGAGAGTCCAGCCAGACTTCACGAACCCACTCTGGCTTCACCTTTGATGAGACCCCACTGACTGATGAACACCTGCTCACTGTGGTCCCTGGCTCTCATTGGCATGATTTCCCTCATCTTGGGAGTCGGACTGTACACTGTTGCCCCTCCTGACTGGACTTTCCCCCAGAGGCTTACTACTCTCATTGCTTATTGGGTGTCCTTAGGGTGTATTACTGTCCACGGATTTCATCTGCTGATGGGTTAGCCATAATGGTTCCCTCTACCTAAGGTCATAGATCCCACTTTTACTGGCCCTCTGCTATCTGCTCCTGCATGCATTTCACCATGGTTTTCCTGGCCCCAGTCAGTCCCCGTTTTCTGCTACCTGGTGTGCTGTTCCTCCTCACTGCCTCTAGCTTGCCCGGCCAGGCAAGGGGAGAAAACTCTCATATCACCATTACTGGCAAATGGACTTTCCAGCTTATCCCCCTCAATCCTGCACCAGTGCCCCCACTGACTTCTTCCACCTGGGTTGGATGCACACCAAAATTTAACCTCCATTTTGATGGATGCCAGCCTCTTGATGCCTCAATGGCCAAACACCTGCCCTCATTTCTGCTCACAGACCTAGGGATGTGAGTCATGGGTGGCAACTTGGCCAGGAATGGAACAATGGTCCAATGGGTGGTGGAGCTGCAAACAGCACAGGGACATCCGGATTTCCTTGTCACGCAATGCCACCCCATCCTCTTGCCCTAACAATCACTGTATACCACTCACTTTCTCAGTCCTAGAACCCAATGCCCCATCATGGGCCACAAGAATCACTCTCCTGTTGGGCCAGTATCACTCTATAGGGACTGACCCCATGGCCAAGTTTATGATTAAGTCTGTGTTCACGCCAAGCCTTGCAGTCAACCCTCAGAGACAAACAGAATGATGTCCTCTAAACTAGGTGTTTAAAGGGGCATCAAAGTGGGGATTGATAGGGAAAATCTTTGTCCTAAGATGGCTGACTGAGCCAGCAAGAGAGTCCCAGTCCTTCCCTGGGGCTCTTCCAGATTCTTCTCCCTGTCCCGCTTCACACACGCGCCAAAAGTGCCAAGTATGCAGAACTAGAAGTGTATAAATTGCCCCCTTTGTTTGTGCTTGGGGCTCAGACCTTTGGAGATCACTCTCCTCTGAGCCCGCCAGCATTAAATAAAACTCCTATCCTCCAAGATCTCCGAGTGCTGCTTGGTTCTTCCATTAGGCGATCCAGTCCAGGTTCCGTAACAATGGAAATATAATTATTTTCATTAGTTCAATAAAATATATTCTTATTGTAACAAGCGATAGTTGGAAATATTGTTTATATTACTAAGGCTTTCGCTGGAATTTGTATTTGAGAATGATGTACATCAAATTAGATATGGTCCAGGAGCTTTAGGAACTAAGATTGACTTTAAGGGCCAATGCCTAAAAGTCCCACTTTCAACTCTTCTATTTGATTTGGGCAGAAGACAGATATATTGAAAAAATGCCAATGGATTATTGCAAGATTAACATAGGGATGACTCTAACTGTAACTGCTGTACCAGGTGTATTTTTTTATTTATATAGCAAATTCACACTTAACCTGATACCAGATATGTGGCTATTGATCTGGCAATTTTTTTTTTTCTGCATGACTCATCACAATGCCTACCAGAAGCAGTTTTCTTGTAGTTGACAAAGCCAGTGATACACCTTCACTGTTCTACCTTAAAGATACATCAACTCTCTGTTTGCAGGATGTTGATAACCTTTCTCTTCCACAAGATATCATACGGTTCATTTCACTGATGATATTATGCCTACTGGACTTAGTGAGAGGAAATAGTAGCTACTCTCAACTCAACAATAAGGCTTTTGTGTATCAGAGAGTAGGGAAAAACACTAAAATTCAGGAGACTTCTACCTCTGTGAAATTTCTAGGGATCCAAAAATGTGGCATTTACCCATATATATTTTTTTAAGGTAAAGGGTAAATTGTATCTGGTCCCTCCTAAAACCAAGAAGGAGGCACAATGCTTAGTGAACATCTTTGGATTTTGGAAGAAACATATTCCACATTTGGGTGTGTTAGTTCATCCCATATGTCCAGTGACCAGGAAGCTACTATTTTCATTGGGCTCAGAACGGAAGAATGCTTTGCAACAGTTTCAGCATGCTATTCAAGCTGTTCTGCCAGTTAAGCCATATAACCCAGGAAGATCTAATATTTCTTGACTCTCCACTGTTTCATAGGGATGCTTTTTGAGGCTTTTGGCAGTCTCAATAGGTGAATCACAGCACAGGTGTTAATAATTTTAGAACAAGGTGCTGCTGTCAACCTCAGATAAATACTCTCTTTCTGAAAAACAACTCTTATCCTGCTACTGGGCTTTATCAGTTACTGAGTGCTTTTCCATAGACCACTAAATCACCATATGACTGGAGCTGCCTGAACTGAGGGTTAACTAATAATTCTTGAAGTTGGGCATTAACAGAAATACTATATCAAATGGAAGTGGTGTATACATGATTGGGTCTGGACAGGCCATGAATGCAGAAGTTACATGAGGAAGAGGCCCAAGGGCTCATTGTTAATATTCTGCTGTACTTTCTCCTCTCTACCAGTCAACACCTATCCCAAAAGGTGGAGTTCCCTAAAATCAGTGGACAGAGTAAAAATGATGTGGGTCTGTTTTACAGATGGTTCTGCATCACTTGGAGACATCACCTGAAAGTGGAGAGCTGCAGTCCTACAGACCCTCTCTAGGACATTGTTGAAAGACAGCGGAGTAAGGAAATCATCCCAGTGTTCAGAAGTTTAGGCAGTGAATTGGGTTGCACATATTATTTGAAAGAGAAATGGCCTAAAGTGTGATTACATAATAGTTTTAGGCTGTAATCAATTCTTTGGCTTGATGGTCAAGGACTTGAAAGGAATATGATTGGAAAATTGGTGGCAATTAAATTTGGGGAAGAGGTATGTGGATAGACATCTCTCAATAGGAGAAAAATTAAGACATTTGCGTCCATGTGAATACTTACCAAGTGTTGACTTCAGCAGTGAAGGATTTCAATAATTAAGTGTATATAAGGAAACATTCTATGGATACCAGTAAGCCTCTTTCTATACCATAACAGTTATTCCCCAATGGGTTCATAAACAGTGAACCTATGGTGGCAGGAATGGAGGCTGTGCATGTGCTTATTGACATGTACTTCCACTCACCAAGATTGAGTTCCTTATCAACCATAAATGGATAGAAACACTGAATTCCTCATATGGCACATTTGAGGGGGTTTTCAGGCAGATAACCTGCTAGCAGGTTAATTACATTGGAGTGTTTCTATTGTGAAAGGGGTAGAATTTTATCTATATTGGAGTAGAGATTAATTCTGGGTATAGATTTTCATTGATTGCATGCTGGGTAATCCTGGCCTCATAGAATGAATTTGGAATGAACTCCATTTTGGGGGGGGGGGATAGTTTGAGAAGAATAGTTATTAACTCTAAATGTTAAGTAAAATTCAACTGTGAGTTGTCTGGTCCAGGACTTTTGTTTGTCGGGAGTTTTTTGATTACTGATTCAACTTCATTGCTGATAATCTGTTCAAATTTTCTATTTCTTTCTGCTTCAGCTTGGGGAAGTTATATTTTTTCAAAAAATGTATTTATTTCTTCTAGGTTGTCCATTCTGTTGGTGTATAATTTTTATAATATTTTCTTATAATTGTTTGTATTTCTGTGGTGTTTATTGTTATTTCTCCTCTTTGATTTCTGATTTTGTTTGTCTTTTCTTTTGATGAGTCTGGGTAAAGGCTTATCAATTTTGTTGATATTTTCAAAGAATCAGCTCCTGGTTTCATTAATCTGTTCCATTGTTTTTTAGGTTCTGTTTCATTTATTTCTGCTCTAGTCTTCATTATTTCTTTCCTCCTGCTGGTTTGGGGTTGTGTTTGTTCTTCTTTTTGTAGCTCCTTTATTTAGGTGTAAGGTTAGGTTGTGTGTTTGAGATTGTTCTAGCTCTTTAGGTAGGTCTGTATTGCTATAAAATTCCCTTAGAAGCATTTTGGTTACATCACAACAGTTTTGGATCATTGTGTGTTCATTTTCATTTGCCATTACATAATTTTTTATTTTTCTTTTTGATTTCTTGGTTGACCCATTTATTGTTTAGTAGCTTTATGTGACATTTATGTATTTGTGGTCTTTCCAGATTTTGTCTTGTGCTTGATTTCTAGTTTCATACTGTTGGGGTCAGAAAAGATGCATGGTAGGACTTCAATTTTTTAATTCACTGTGACTTGTTTTATGGCTAATTCGTGATCTATTCTAGAGAATGTCCCATGTACACGTGAAAAAGAATGTGTATTTTGCTGTTCTAAAATGGAATGTTCTGAATATCAGTTAAATCCTTCTGGTCCAATATTTCATTCAAAGCCACTTTTTCCTTCTTGATTTTATGTTTGGATGATGTCCATTGATGTGAGTGGGGTGTGAAAGTCCTCTACTAGTATTGTGTTACTACCAATTATTCATTTTATGTTTGTTATTAACTGCTTTATGTATATGGGTGCTTTCATGTTGGGTGCATAAATATTTACAATTTCTATAACTTCTTGTTGGAGTGTTTCCTTTATGATTATATAGTGTCCATCTTTGTCTCTTGTTACAATCTTTATTTTAAAGGCTATTTTGTTAACCCTCTTCCTTTCTTTCTTTCTTTTTTCTTTCTTTCTTTCTCTTTCTTTCTTTTTCCTTCTTCCTTCCTTCCTTCCATCCTTCCTTCCTTCCTTTCTTCCTTCCTTCCTTCCTTCCTTCCTTCCTTCCTTCCTTCCTTCCTTCCTTCCTT
>NC_058411.1:120348533-120349532 GCF_002201575.2 Neomonachus schauinslandi | reverse complement strand
CTTCCTTCCTTCCTTCCTTCCTTCCTTCCTTCCTTCCTTCCTTCCTTTCTTCCTTCTTTCCTTCCTCTCTTTTTTTCTTTCTTTCTTTTTCTCTCTTTCTTTCTTCCTTATCCTGGTTTTCTTTTGATATCCATTTGCATGTTGAATGTTTTACTATTCCCTGACTTTTAATCTGCAGGCGTCTTTAGGTCTGAAATATGTCTCTTGTAGACAGCATATAGCTGGGTCTTTTTTTTTTTTTTTTTTTCCACATATCTCATCACCCTATGTCTTTTAATTGGAGTATTTAGTTCATTTATGTCCAAAGTAATTATTGATTGGTATGCATTTAGTGCCATTTTCTTACTTGTTTTGTGGTTGTTTTGTAGTTTTTCTATGATCCTTTCTTCTCTTGATCTCTTTCATGGTTTGTTAGCTTTCTTTAGTGATATACGTGGATTTATTTCTCTTTATTCTTTGCATATATATTGCAGCTTTTTGATTTGTGGGTTGCCATACAGTTTGTATATATCTTCTGTATATTGCAGTCTCTATTAAGTTGGTGATTGCTTAAGTTTGAACCTCTTCTTTACTCCTCTTCCTCAATGATTTTGTGTATGGTGTCATACTTTACAAATTTTTATTTTGTGAGTCCCTTTACTGATTTTTGTAGATATATTATTTTTATTGATTTTGTGCTTCCTACTTTTCTTACCCTTACTTATGGTTTTTCCTTCCCACTCAAAGAGTGCAGCTACTCTGGAAAAGAGTATGGAGGTTCCTCAAAAAGTTGAAAATAGAGCTACCATATGACCCAGCAATTGCACTACTGGGTACTTACCCCAAAGATACAAACGTAGGTATCTGAAGGGGTACACGCACCCCGATGTTTATAGCAGCAATGTCCACAATAGCCAAAATATGGAAAGAGCCAAGATATCTATCAACAGATGAATGGATAAAGAAGATGTGGTATATATATATATATATATATATATATATATATATATATATATATAT
>NC_058411.1:120336069-120348133 GCF_002201575.2 Neomonachus schauinslandi | reverse complement strand
ATATATATATATATATATATATATATATATATATATATATATATATAATGGAATATTATGCAGCCAGCAAAAGGAATGAAATATTGCCATTTGCAATGATGTGGATGGAACTGGAGGGTATTATGCTGAGCGAAATAAGTCAATCAGAGAAAGCCATGTATCATATGACCTCACTGATATGAGGAATTCTTAATCTCAGGAAACAAACTGAGGGTTGCTGGAGTGGTGGGGGGTGGGAGGGATAGGGTGGCAGTGTGATAGACATTGGGGAGGGTATGTGTCATGGTGAGCACTGTGAATTGTGTAAGACTGTTGAATCACAGACCTGTACCTCTGAAACAAATAATACATTATATGTTAAAAAAAAAAAGAAGAAGAAGAAGAAGAAGATAGCAGGAAGGGAGAAATGAAGGGGGGGAAATCAGAGACGGAGATGAACCATGAGAGACTATGGACCCTAAGAAACAAACTGAGGGTTACAGAGGGGAGGGGGGTGGGGGGATGGGTTAGCATGGTGATAGGTATTAAAGAGAGGACACGTACTGCATGGAGCACTGGGTGTTATACGCAAACAATGAATCATGGAACACTAAATCAAAAACTAATGATTGTAATGTGTGGCTGTACCAACTTGTATTCCGACCAACAGTGGAAGAGGGTTCCCCTTTCTCCACAAACTCTCCAACATTTGTGGTTTCTTGCCCTGTCAATTTTTGCCACTCTAACTGGTGTAAGGTGTTATCTCAATGTGGTTTTAATTTGAATTTCCCTGATGGCTAATGATGATGAACATTTTTTCATGTTTCTGTTAGCCATTTGTATGTCTTCTTTGGAGAAGTGTCTGTTCATGTCTTCTGCCTATTTTTTGACTTGATTATTTGTTTTTTGGGTGTTGAGTTTGAGAAGTTCTTTCTAGATCTTGGATACCAGCCCTTTATCTGTAGTGTCATTTGCAAATATCTTCTCCCATTCTGTGGGTTGCCTCCTTGTTTTGTTGACTGTGTCCTTTGCTGTGCAGAAGCTTTTTATCTTGATGAAGTCCCAAAAGTTCATTTTTGCTTTTGTTTCACTAGCTTTTGAGATGTATCTTGAAAGAAGTTGCTGTGGCCGATGTCAAAGGGGTTATTGCCTATGTTCTCCTCTAGGATTTTGATAGATTCCTCTGTCACATTGAGGTCTTTCATCCATTTTGAGTTTATCTTTGTGTATGGTGTTAGAGAATGGTCGAGTTTTGTTCTTCTGCATGTGGCTGTCCAATTTTCCAATGCACCATTTATTGAAGAGACTGTCTTCTTTCCATTGCATGTTTTTTCCTGCTTTGTCGAAGATTATTTGACCATAGAGTTGAAGGTCCATATCTGGGCTCTCTATTCTGTTCCATTGGTCTATATGTCTGTTTTTGTGCCAGTACCATGCTGTCTTGGTGATCACAGCTTTGTAATATAGCTTGAAATCGGGCAGCGGGATGCCCAGACTTTGTTTTTCTTTTTCAACATTTCCTTGGTGATTTGGGGTCTTTTTTGATTCCATACAAATTTTAGGATTGTTTGTTCCAGCACTTTGAAAAATGTCATTGGAACTTTGATCGGGATGGCATTGAAGGTATAGATTGCTCTGGGTAGCATAGACATTTTAACAATGTTTATTCTTCCAATCCATGAGCATGGAATATTTTTCCATCTTTTTGTGTCTTCTTCAGTTTCTTTCATAAGTGTTCTGTAGTTCCTAGAGTATAGATCCTTTAACTCTTTGGTTAGGTTTATTCCGAGGTATCTTTGGTTTTTGGTGCTACTGTAAATGGAATCATTTCTCTAATTTCTTTTCTACAGGTGCATTGTTAGTGTATAAGAAAGCAACTAATTTCTGTGAATTGATTTTCTTTCCTGCGAAATGACTGAGTTGCTGTATGAGTTCTAGTAATTTGTGGGTGTGGTCTTTTGGATTTTCCACATAAAGTATCATGTCATCTGTGAAGAGAGAGACTTTGACTTCCTCTTTGCCAATTTGAATACCTTTTATTTATTTTTGTTTTCTGATTGCTGTTACTAGGACTTCTAGTGCTATGTTGAACAATAGTGGCAAGAGTGGGCATCCTTGTCATTTTCCTGATCTTAAGGGAAAGGCTCTCATCTTTTCCCAATCAAGGATGACATTTGCTGTGGGTTTTTCATAGATGGATTTTATGAACTTGAGAAATGTTCCCTCTATCCCTATAGTGTGAAGAGTTTTAAGCAAGAAAAGATGCTATATTTTATCAAATGCTTTTTCTGCATCAATTGAGAGGACCATATGGTTCTTCTCTCTCCACTTATCAATGTGTTCTATGACACTGATTGATTTACGAATATTGAACCACCTTGCATCCTGGGGATAAACCCCACTTGGTTGTGATGGATGATACTTTTAATGTATTGTTGGATCCTATTAGCTAGGATTTTGTTGAGGATTTTGGAATCCATATTCATCAGGGATATTGGTCTGAAATTCTCCTTTTTGATGGGTCTTTGCCTGGTTTGGGGATTAAGGTAATGCTGCCCTCATAAATGAGTTTGGAAGCTTTCCTTCTGTTTCTATTTTTTGAAACAGCTTCAGTAGAATAGGTATTATTTCTTCTTTGAATGCTTGGTAGAATTCCCCAGGGAATCCATCAGGCCCTGGACTCTTGTTTTTTGGGAGCTTTTTGATAACTGCTTCAATCCCATTACTGGTTATGAGCCTATTCAAGTTGTCATATTCTTCCTGTTTCAGTCTTGGCAGCTTATAGCTTTCCAGGAAGGCATCCATTTCATTCAGATTGCTCCATTTATTGGCACATAGTTGTAGATAATAATTTCTAATAATTGTTTCTATTTTCTTGTGTTAGTTGTGATCTCTCCCCTTTCATCCATAATTTTATTAATTTGGGTCCTTTCTCTTTTCTTTTGGATAAGTCTGGCCAGGGGTTTATTGTCTTATTAATTCTTTCAAAAACCAGCTTCTAGTTTCATTTATCTGATCTACTGTGTTTCTGGTTTCTAATTCATTGATCTCTGCTCTAATCTTAATTATTTCTCTTTTAATGCGTGGCTTAGGTATTGTTTGTTGCCTTTCCTCTAGTTGTTTAAGGTGCAGAGTTAGTTGGTGAAGTTGAAATTTTTCTATTTTCTGAGTGAGGCTTGGATGGCTATGTACTTCCCCCTTAGGACCACCTTTGCAGTATCCCATAGTTTTTGGAATGATGTATTTTTGTTCTCATTGGTTTCCATGAATTGTTTAAGTTCTTCTTTGATTTACTTGTTGACCCAAACATTCTTAAGCAGAGTGATCTTTAGCTTCCAAGTGTTTGAATTTCTACCAATTTTTTTTTCTTGTGATTGAGTTCCAGTTTCAAAGTATCTTGGTTTGAGAAGATGCAGGTAATAATCTCAGTCTTTTGGTATCAGTTGAGACCTGATTTGTGACCCACTATGTGGTCTATTCTGGAGAAAGTTCCATGTGTGCTCGAGAAGAATGAGTACTCTGTTGTTTTAGGGTGGAATGTTCTGTATATATCTATGAGGTCCATCTGGTCCAGTGTGTCATTCAAAGCTCTTGTTTCTTTGTTGATTTTCTGCTTAGATGATCTGTCCATTGCTGAGAGTGGAGTATTGAGGTCTCCTACAATTAACATATTGTTATCAATATGACTCTTTATTTTGGTTAACAGTTGGCTTATGTAGATGGCTGCTCCCATGTTGGGGGCATAGATATTTACAACTGTTAGATCTTCTTGTTGGATAGACCCTTTAAGACTGATATAGTGTCCTTCTGTGTCTCTAACTACAGACTTTAGTTTAAAATCTAATTTGTCTGATGTAAGAATTGCTACCCCAGCTTTCTTTTGAGGTCCGCTGGCATGGAAGATGGATCTCCATCCCTTCACTTTCAGTCTGGATGTATCTTTAGGTTCAAAATGAGTCTCTTGTAGACAGCATATGGATGGGTCCTGTCCTTTTATCCAATCTGCAACCCTGTGCCATTTTATGGGAGCATTTAGGCCATTCATGTTGAGAGTGATTATTGAAAGATATGAATTAATTATCATCATGTTGCCTGTGAAGACGTTGTTTTTATAGATTGTCCCTGTAAATTTCTGTTGTATACCACTCTTGGGGTCTTTCTCCTTTTATAGAACCATTCTTAATATTTCTTGCAGGGCCGGCTTAGTGGTCACATATTCTTTCAGTTTCTGCCAGTCTTGGAAGCTCTGCATCTCTCCATCCATTCTAAACGACAGTTTTGCCAGATAAAGTATTCTTGGCTGCATGTTCTTCTCGTTTAGTACCTTGAATATGTCTTGCCAGGCCTTTCTGGCTTGCCAGGTCTCTGTGGATAGGTCTGACATTATTCTGATGTTCCTCCCTCTGTATGTAAGAAAGCTCTTCCCCCTAACTGCCCTTAAGATGGTTTCCTTCGTTCTAAGATTTGTGAGTGTTACTATTACGTGCCATGGTGTTGGCCTGTTTTCCTTGATCTTGGGAGGGGTCCTATCTGCCTCTAAGACATGAATGTTTGTTTCATTCCCCAGAGTAGGGAAGTTCTCAACTACAATTTGCTCAAATATATCTTCTAGTCCTCTCTCTCTCTCCTCCCCCTCCGGGATTCCAATAATTCTGACATTGGAATGCTTCATGGTGTCACTTATTTCTCTGATTCTATTTTCATGGATTCTGAGTTGTTTTTCCCTGGCCTCCTCTTTTCCCTTTTTATCTATTAAAATGGCCTTCCAGGTCACTAATTCGTTCTTCTGCCTCGATTACCCTAGCTGTTAGATTATCTAGATTAGATTGGATCTCACTGATAGCATTTTTAAGTTCTGTCAATTCAGCTTTCATTTCTGCCCTTAGAGACTCTATGTTGCCATTAATTGATTTCTTCATTCTAGCTACTGTCTTTACAATGCTAGCCTGAATTCCATCTCCGACATCTTGGTTATATCTGAATCCATTTGTAAATCTGTGGCATAAGTCATAATCTCTGAGTCTTTCTTATTTTGGGAGTTCTTCTTCCTAGTCATTCTGATGATGGGTTGTTGAGGGAATGTACAGAGTCCAAATTATTGACCAGAACCCAAACAAGATGCATCTGTTTTATATGGACCTTAGGGTTGCTGGCCTCTTGTTTTCCCATCCTGTCTTCTGGGGGAGGGGCCTGTCACTCTGTTACTCAGGCAACCCTGTTCGGGCAGAGTTGCCCTGCCCCCTGTGGCAGGGGATGGGTTCAGTAGCATGTTTTTTTTTTTTTTTTTTTTTTTTTTTTTTTTTTGTTGTTCTCTGGCAGCTTTCCCTGGTGGCTTTCTGCATCTCTTCCAAGAGTTAGAGCAGAAGAGACCATTTCCAACCCTCTGTCTCAGAGCAGAGAGATCATGCAGTCTGTTCTTCAGTGAGCTCTCCAGGCCACACTACCCCTGTTTCTGTCTGTGCTTCTATAAACTGCAGCGTCCTGGGTTGTGTGCCCCTCCACAGCACTCCCAGTCATCGCCTCCAGGTCGAGGCTCATCTCTGAGCTTTGTGCTTCTAAAACCGCCAGCCACCCCCAGCTCGCATGCTTGGCCCTGCTGCTCCGGTTTCCATCAGGGGGGCTGCCCTAAAGTCCTTTCCCCGCTGCTACCAGCCTGCGGGTCTGTGCCCCATCCCCAGGGCAGGAGGCTATCACTCACCGGTGGTGTAGGATCCCCATGGCCAGGCTCCCTCCCGCTGCCATTTATCCTCTGGTATCTGCCCTCGGAATCACGGCTCCCTGCTTCATACCTTGAAATCAACTGCCTGCGATATTTTGTTTGTAGAGATCCAGATCTTCTTACATCTCAAGCTGATTTCGTGGGTGTTCGGAGTGGTCTGGTAGATATCCAGCTCAATTCCAGGGACCAGTTGGAGTAGGGTCCCCTACTCTTCTGACCATCTTTTCCCTCCCCTTCCCCCATCTGTTTTTTTATCTAGAGTTAAGAGTCTGCTTTTCGATTTGTCTTATTTTCCCTGATTGTTTTTTGTTTTGTTTCTTACATTCCACATACAAGTGAAATCATGGTACTTGTCTCAGACTAGCTTATTTTGCTTAGAATTATACTCTCCAGATTCATCTATGTTGTTTCAAATGGCAAGATTTCATTCTTTTTTATGGATAAACAATATTCCAGTATGTGTGTGTGTGTGTGTGTGTGTGTGTGTGTGTGTGTGTGTGTGTAACATCTTACTTATCCATTCATCTATTGGTGGACACTCAGGCTGCTTCCATAATTTGACTATTGTAAATAATGCTGCAGTAAACATAGAGGTGCATATATTCCTTCAAATTAGTGTTTTTGTATACTTTGGGTAAATACTTGGAGTGCAAATACTGGATCATATGTAGTTCTACCTTTAATTATTATTTTCTTTTTTTATTTGAAGTTTTAATTTAATTCCACTATAGTTAACATAATAGTTTTATATTAGATTCAGGTGTACAACAAAATGATTCAACAATCCCATACATCATCTTGGTCTCATCACAAGTGTACTACTTAATCCCCAATCCCTATTTAACCCATCCCACCATCCACCTCCCCTCTGGTAACCATCATTATGTTCTCTATAGTTAAGAGTCTGTGTCCAGATTTGTCTTTCTCTATCTCTTTTTTCCCTTTGTTTCTTTGTTTTGTTAAATTCCAAATATGAGTGAAATCATATGGTATTTGTCTTTCTCTGACTGACTTATTTTGCTTAGCATTATACTCTGTAGCTCCATGCATGTTGTTGCAAATGGCAAGATTAAATTACTTCTTATTCTATTACATATACCAACTCTTCTCTATCCCTTCATCTATCAATGGACACTAGAGCTATTTCCACAATTTGGCTATTATAAATAAGGTTGCAATAACAATTGGGGAAAATGTATCCTTTTGAATTAGTGGCTTGGATTTTTAGGATAAACACCCATTAGTGCAATCACTGGATCATATGGTAGTTCTATTTTGTAATTATTTTAAGAATGCCCATACTGTTATCCACAGTGGCTTCACATATTTGCACTCCCACCAAGAGTGCAAGAGGGTTCCTTTTTCTCCACACCCTCACCAATACTTGATGTTTCATGGGATTTTGATTTTAGCCATTCTAACAGGCATGAGGTGATACTGCATTGTAGTTTTGATTTGCATTTCCCTGATGATGAGTGATGTTGAGCATCTTTTCATGTGTCTCTTGGTCCTCTGCATGTCTTCTTTGGAAAAATATCTGTTCATGCCTTCTGCCCATTTTTAAATTGGATTATTTGTTTTTTTTGGGTGTTGAGTTGGATCAGTTCTTTATATATTTTGGACACTAACCCTTTATCATATATGTTATTTGCAAATACCTTCTCCCATTCTATAGGTGGCCTTTTAGTTTTGTTGATTCTTTCCTTCACTGTGTAGAAGCTTTTTTTTTTTAATATACTACCTTTTTAGTCACCATACATCATTAGTTTTTGATGTAGTGATCTACATAACATAAAATAATATAAAATTTAAAAAAGATTATAAATGAATGATACAAAAAATATACTATCTTTTTCAAGTTTTTATTTAAACTCCAGTTAGTTAACATACAATGTAATATTACTTTCAGGTGTAAAATTAGTGATTCATCACTTATATATGAACCCAGTGCTCAACACAACAAGTGCTCTCCTTAATACCTATCACCCATTTAACCCACCCCCCTGCCCACCTCCCTTCCAGTAACCCTCAGTTTTTTCTCTATAGTTAAGAGTCTGTTTTCTGGTTTGCCTTTCTTCTTTTCTCCCCTATGTTCTTCTGTTTTATTTCTTAAATTCCATATGTAAGTGTAATCATATAGTATTTGTCTTTCTCTGACTTATTTCACTTAGCATAATACACTCTAGCTCCATCTACATCTTTGCAAATAGCAAGATTTCATTCTATTTATGTTTGAGTAATATTTCATCACATACATACACATACACACACACACACACACACACACACACACACACACCACCACACCACACCATCAGTTGATGGATACTTGAGCTGTTTCCATTATTTGGCTATTGTTGATAATGTTGCTATAAACATCAGTGTGCGTCTATTACCTTAAATCAGTATTTTTGTATCCTTTGGGTAAATTCCTAGTAGTGCAATTCCTGGATAATTGGGTAATTCTCATTTAAGCTTTTTGAGGAACCTCCATACTGTTTTCCAGAGTGGCTGCGCCAGTTTGCATTCCCACCAACAGTTTAAAAGAGTTCCCTTTTTTCTGCATTCATACCAACACCTGTTGTTTTCTGTGTTAATTTTAGCCATTCTGACTGGTGTGAGGTGGTATCTCATTGTAGTTTTCATTTGTATTTCCCTGATTATGAGTGATGTTGAGAAAGTTTTCACATGCCTCTTAGCCATTTGTATGCCTTCTTTGAAGAAATGTCCATTCATGGGGCGCCTGGGTGCCTCAGTTGTTTAAGCGACTGCCTTCAGCTCGGGTCATGATCTCAGGGTCCTGGGATCGAGCCCTGCTTCAGGCTCCCTTCTCAGCGGGAAGCCTGCGTCTCCCTCTCCCATTCCCCCTGCTTGTGTTCCCTCTCTCGCTGTATCTCTCTGTCAAATAAATAAAATCTTAAAAAAAAGAAAGAAATGTCCATTCATATCATCTACCTACTTTTTAACTGGATTATTCACTTTTGTGTTGTTGAGTTTTATAAGTTCTGTATGTATTTTGGATACTAACCCTTTGTCAGATATGTGTATTTGCAAATATTTTCTCTCATTCTGAAGGTTACTTTTTAAAATTTTGTTGATTGTCTCCTTGGCTATGCAGAAACTTTTTATCTTGATGAAGTCCCAATAGTTTATTTTTGGTTTTGTTTCCCTTGCCTTAGGAGATATATCTAGAAAGAAGTTGCTACAGCTGATGTCAAAGGGATTACTGCCTGTGTTCTCCTTTAGGATTTTGATGGTTTCCTGTCTTATATTTAGGTCTTTCATTGATTTAAAATTTATTTCTGTGCATGGTATAAGAAGTGGTCCAGTTTCTTTCTTTTTCAGGTTGCTGTCCAGTGTTCCCAACAACATTTATTGTAGACACTCTCTTTCTACCATTGGATATTGTTTCCTGCTTTGTCAAAGCTACATTGGTGAAATAGTTGTGGGTTTATTATTGAGTCTTCTATTGTGTTCCGATTTATCTATGTGTCTCTTTTTGTGCCAGTACCATACTGTATTGATCACTACCACTTTGTAATATAACTTGTAACAAACTATAGAAATATAACTTGAAGTCTAAAATTGTGATGCCTCCAGCTTAACTTTTCTTTTTCAAGAGTGCTTTGGCTATTCAGGGCATTTTGGGGTTCCATACGAGTTTTAGAATAGTTTGTTCTAGCTCTGTGAAAAAAGCTGGTGGTATTTTGATAAGGATTGCCTTGAATGTGTAGATTGCTCTGAGTATAGGCATTTTATTTATTTTTGAAGATTTTATTTATTTATTTGAGAGAGAGAGAGAGAGCATGAGCGGAGGAAATGGTAGAGGGAGAATGAGAGGAAGAAGCAGACTCCCCGCTGACCAGGGAGCTTCAGACTGATTTTCTACTTCTAGGGGGTTTTATGAAAATGTTGGTAGACTGTTTTAATCTGATTAACCCTCCATGTGCCTGTCACCCAATCAGGTTTTTGTCCATGCCCTCATCTACCTACCAAGTAGTTGTTCACATGGGAAAGGGTGGAGGGTCCTTCCAGGATAGTGTAAAATCCTTTTAAGGGTACCTTCTTCTTAGGGCAGGGTCCCTTGTTCCTGCCTGACTGTCTTTCAACTATCCTTCATTAAATATATTATGCCACCCCCTTTGGAATGTCTGCTGAAGAATCTGCTGATAGCTTTGTAGTGTTTGCTTTGTTTGTAACTGTTTCCTCTTGCTGCTTTTAGTTCTTTCCTTTTATTTTTAAAAATATTTATTTACTTTAGAGAGAGAGAATGAAAGAGAGTGTGCATGGTGGGGGACAGAGGGCAGGGGAGAAAGAGTCTCAATCAGCTTCCCTGCTGAGTGTCAAGCCTGACACAGGACTCCATCTCAAGATCCTGAGATCATGACTTGAACCAAAACCAAGAGTCAGATGCTTACCCAATTGTGCCATCCAGGCACCCCTCTTTTGCTGCTTTTAAAATACTCTCTTTATCACTACATTTTTTCCATTTTAATTACTATGTGTCTTGGTGCGGAGCTTCTCAGCTTGATTTTTTCAGGGGGCGGAGGCTCTGTGCCTCCTGGATCTTAACTTCTCTTTCCTTCCCCAATTTGGGGAAATTTTCAGTTAATATTATTTCTTTAGATTTATTTATTTATTTTAGGGACACACAGAGAGAGAGAACATAAGCAGAGGAGGGATAGAGAGAGAGTCTTGAAGCAGACTACCCACTGAACACAGAGCCCAATGTGGGGCTTGATCCCAGGACCCTGAGATCATAACCTGAGCTGAAACCAAGAGTCGGATCCCCAACTGACTGAGCCACCCAGGTTCCCCAGTTATTTTTTTTTTAATTTTATTTCTGCCTCCTCTGTTTTCTCCTTTTGTGATCCCTATAATGCCTGTTCATTTTGTGTCAGTTTCTCTGTGTTAGGAAATTCAGCTATGTCTCCTTCTCTTAAAGTACTGGCCTTATGAAGAAGTGGTCCTATAGTGCCCTGCAGTGCAGTGTCCCCTGGCACTTAAGGGGTGTTCCTATGTGTGTTGAGTGCTCCTTGCTGTTGTGGCTAAGCCATTTTTCCCCTTCAGTCCTGTTGTCTCCATGGCTCTCCTTGCTTTTTGTGGACAGTGTTTGGCTCCTGTGTTATTAGTGGACCAATCCAGGGTCACCTTGGGCTTCTATTGAGCCAGACCAAATGTTTGCCAGAAATGCTGTAACATCAAAGTACAAGGCATTTTCCCTGTGTTGTCCCCTAAGAAGCTTTCGTTGGTGGGTGGTGCCTGCAATTACACCAGCTGTGTGCCCCTAGCCCACTGATGGGGCTGCCATCTGACTGGTGTGTGTGGTAATCTTTACCTCTCCCCAGGTCAGGAATTGCTTTGGAGTGGTGCAAGGTTTGCACATGACCTCTGAGAGAAGGAATGTGTCACTGTTGCCAGGACCAAGACTTGCCTGTGCAGATCTGCAAGGCATGCAGGGTCAGGGCTGGTTCTTTTAGCATGGTTTGCATTGCCAGTCCTCTTCTAGATGGTATCTGTTATTGCTGCCACTGGGACTGAGGGCTTGAAAAGTGCTCAGGTTGGGTGTCATGGTGTTGGCAAGTTTTGCATCAGGGTCTGTGCAGGGTCTGAAGTAAGCCTGGCTGGAGGGATGGATCCCTATAGCCAGGGAGTGGGGGTGGGGAAAGGGGATAGGGGAAACAAGGGCAATGGATGGGTTGGAGGTGGGGGTGCACTGTAAGCAACGTGGGTAGCAAATTTAGGCACAGTGTGTTTATACTGGTGGGTGGCGAAATGGCACCTGCCATCTCCTTTGTTCCTGGAGAAGTGTCCAAGTAATCTGTCCTTGAGGGACATGCTCTGAGATAAATAAATATCTCTTCCTCGTGTATGCCACGGGTATATTCCAAACTGCTGCTCCTATGCTGAATCTCTATAGGCTGTTTGTTGTACTCTCTATTTAAGGGTGAGGACTTAGCTTCCTGTCACCATCCTGGCTCTCCCATCATTGAGCCTGTTGACTTTTAAAATTCTAGGCTTGGGCGCCTGGGTGGCTCAGTCGTTAAGCGTCTGCCTTCGGCTCAGGTCATGATCCCAGGGTCCTGGGATCGAGCCCCGCATCGGGCTTCCTGCTCAGCAGGGAGCCTGCTTCTCCCTCTCCCACTCCCGCTGCTTGTGTTCCTGCTCTCGCTATCTCTGTCTCTGTCAAATAAATAAATAAAATCTTAAAAAAATAAAAAATAAATAAATAAAATTCTAGGCTTTTAGTCCCACAGATTGCAAGAACTCATGAAATCGCCCCCTCTGGTTTGCCTTTCTTTCTTTCTTTCTTCTTTTGCTTTCTTTCTTTCTTTCTTTCTTTCTTTCTTTCTTTCTTTCTTTCTT
>NC_058411.1:120323832-120336059 GCF_002201575.2 Neomonachus schauinslandi | reverse complement strand
TCTTTCTTTCTTTCTTTCTTTCTTTCTTTCTTTCTTTCTTTCTTCTTTCTTTCTTTCTTTCTTTTCTTTCTTTTTCTTTCTTTCTTTCTTCTTTCTTTCTTTCTTTCTTCTTTCTTTTGTTCTTTCTTTGTTTTTCTTTCTTTCTTTCTTTTTTTTTTCATTTTCAGAGGTAAATTTAGTGATTCATCAGCTGCATATAACACCCAGTGCTCATTACATCAAGTGCCCTCTTTAATGCCCATCACCCAGTTACCCCATCCTTTCACCCACCTCCCTTCCAGCAAACCTCAATTTTTTCCTGGAGTTCAGCATCTCTTATGATTTGCCTCCCTCTCAATTTTCATCTTATTTTATTTTTCCTTCCCTTCTCCTTGTTGATCTGTTTTGTTTCTTAAATTCAACAGATGAGTGAATCATATGGTATTTGTCCTTCCCTGAATGACTTATTTCACTTAGCATAATACCCTCTAGTTACATACACATCACTGCAAATGGCAAGATTTCATTATTTTTGATGGCTGAGTAATAGTCCATTGTATATTTTTACCACATCTTCTATATCCATTCACCTGTCAATGGATATCTGTTTTGCAAAGGCAAATGTTATGGGGAATCATTTTTCCTGTGTGGACCAACTGGTGTGATAGACTGTTTCTCTCCTTTCTCCTTGCCTACAGAACCTTCCTTTCCACAGACCTTCCCATGATCCATTTAGTTCCCCACTAGATCTCCTCCCTTCCTATCCTTTTCAGTGAGGCCTCTTCTCTACATTTAGTTGTGGAGTTTGTTATGCCAGTCATTGGGACAATTTATAGGTTATTTGCACTGATGTCAATGTTATCTAGTTGTATCTGTGGTGCAAGATGTGTTTAGGGTCCTCCTACTCCACCATCTTCCCTGAGGATGTTCGTTTGTTTTTTAATCTTGCCCAAGTTTTTTATTTTAATTTTTATTTTAATCTGACCCCTCCTACAACCAACAAAGTTGTACAATGCCCAGTAGTCCTCTTTAGTTATATAAGGCAACTTACTGCTAATGTGGGTGTGACTCTTGTCCATTTGTTGAATGATCCAATAAGCTCTAGTTTTGCATGGATTCAAGATCAAGAGAAAGTGCTGAAACAGGTCCAGACTGCTGTGCATGGTGCTCTGCCATTTGGACCATGTATTCCAACAGAGCCAGTGGTTCTAAAAGTTTTATTATCAGTGATTTTATTTGGAGTCTTTGGCAGCCCTTATAAATAAATCACAGAACTGGCTTTTACGATGTTGGAGCAAGGTCCTGCTATCATCCACAGAAAGCTACTCTACTCTTGAAAAAACAACTTTTGGCATGCTCCTGGACCTACAAGAGATTGAATACTAGACACTTGCCTCTAAATTACCATGTGATCAGAGCTGCCTATCATGGATATTATGGAACCCAGAAAATCATAAAATTGGGAATACACTGCAAAACTGAAACTTGAACTTAAAATGGTATTAAGGAGGGCACATGCTGTGAGGAGCACTGGGTGTTATAGGCAATTAATGAATCATTGAACATTATATCAAAAACTAAAGATGTACTATATTTTGACTAATTAAATTCAAATAAAAAAATAAAATAAAGTGGTATTTACATGATTGGGCTATAGCTCACCCTGAGGACACAAGTTACAGGAAGAAGTGACAAAATGCTCATGTTCCTTACTTCTGCTACACTGCCTTCTCATTCTTAACCTATATTTATGGCCTCATGAACTCCCATCAATCAGCTGACAGACGTGGTATAGGTATAAATATGGATATAGATATAGAAGATAGAGATAGAGATATATAGATAGAGATGATATAGATAGAGATAGATAATATAGATATAGGCCTTGCTTAGTGGTGGTTCTGCACCATAGGTAGGCTCCAAGAGTGGAAAGCCCCAAACACAGAGCCCCTTCTGGGAAATCTCTTACGAACAACGGTGAAGAGAATACATTCCAGTGGGCAGAATGTGGGGCAGTTAACCTGGTTTTTCACTTTTCCTAGAAGTAGAAATGACCAGAATTATGATTATGTATTGATTTATGGGCTGTGGCCTATGCTTTGGCTTGGTGGTCATACAGTTGAAAGGGAAATGGTTGGAAAATTGGTGACATAAACTCGAGGAGGAGATTTGTGGATAGACCTCTCACAGTGGGCAAAAGAACATGATTTTATTTCTTATGTGAATGCTCACCAAAGGGAGACCTCATCAAAGGTTTTTTTTTTCTTTTTTTTCTTAATGTTTTATTTTAATTCCAGCTAGTTAACATACAGTGATATCTTAGTTTCATGTGTAAAACATAGTGATTCAGCAATTCCATACAACACCTGGTGTTGCAATCCTTAATCCCCATCACCTATTTAACCCATCCCCCAAACCACCTCCCCTCTGGGAACTATCAGTATGTTCTCTATAGTTAAGCATCTATATTTTGGTTTGTCTCTTTCTCTCTTTGCTCATTTGTTTTGTTCCTTAATTCTACATATGAGTGAAATCATATGGTATTTGTTTTTTTCTGACTGACTCATTTCACTTTGCATTGTACTTTCTAGATCCATCAATATCATTGCAAATGGCAAGATTTCATTTTTTATGGCTGAGTAATATTCTCCAACTCTTTTTTTTAATCCATTCATTGATCGATGGACACTTGGACTGCTTCCATATCTTGACTATTGTAAATAATGCTGCCATAAACATAAGGGCTTAGGTGTCCCTTTGAATTAGGTGTTGTTGTTGTTGTTGTTTGTATTCTTTGGGTAAATCCTCAGTAGTGTAATTGAAGGATCATAAGGCAGTTCTATTTTCAAATTTTTGAAGAACCTCCATAGTTCTTTCCATAGTGGCTACATCTGTTTACATTCTCAACAGTGCAAGAGGATTCCCTTTTCTCCACATCCTCAGCAACACTTGATGTTTCTTGGGGCTTTGATCTTATCTATTCTACCAGAATGTGAGGTGATAATGCACTGTAGTTTTTATTTGCATTTCCCTGATTATGAGAGATGTTGATCATCTTTTCATGTGTCTGTTGGCCATCTGTCTTCTTTGGAGAAATGTCTATTCATGTCTTCTGCCCATTTTTTAATAGGATTATTTGTTTTTTGGGTGTTCATTTGTATCTGTTCTTCATATATTTTGGATACTGAGCCTTTATTGGATATGTCATTTGCAAATACCTTCTCTGATTCTGAAGTTTGCCTTTTATTTAGCTTTGTGTATCAGTTCTAGCAGGTTTTTGGTGAATTCATTTGAGTTTTCTATATACAGCATCATGTCATCTTCAAATAGTGAAAGGTTTACTTCTTTTGCACCAATTTGGATGCCTTTATTTTGTTGTTGTTGTTGCTACTGCTGTTATTGTTGTTGCTGTTGTTTAATCACTGTAGCTGGGACTTCTAGTACTACAGTACTATGTTGAATAAAAGTGGTGAGTGTGGATATCCTTGTTTTGTTCCTGACCATAGAGGAAAAGCTCTCAGTTTTTCCCCATTAGGATGATGTTACCTGTGGGTTTTACATAGATGGCCTTTGATTGAAATATGTTCCCTCTGAACATACTTTGTTGAGGGTTTTTATTATGAATGGATGTTGTACTTTGTCAAATGCTTTTTCTGCATCTATTGAAATGATTATGTATTCTTACCCCTTTCCTTATTGATGTATCACATTAATTGATTTGTGAATTTTGAATCACCCTTGCAGCCCAGGAATAAATCCCACTTGTTAGTGGTGAATGATTTTTGTAATTTTATTTTATTATGTTATGTTAGTCACCATACAATACATCATTAGTTTTTGATGTAGTGATCCATGATCCACTGTTTTCATATAACACCCAGTGCTCCAGGCAGTACATGCCCTCCTTAATACCCATCACCAGGCTAACCAATCCCCCCACCCCCTCCCCTCTAAAACTCTCAGTTTGTTTCTCAGAGTCCATAGTCTCTCATGGTTCATCTCACCCTCCGATTTCCTCCCCTTCATTTTCCCCTTCCTTCTCCTAATGTCCTCCACACTATTCCTTATGTTTCAAAAATAAGTGAAACCATATGGTAATTGACTTTCTCTGCTTGACTTATTTCACTTAGCCTAATCTCCTCCAGTCCCATCCATGTGGATATAAAAGTTGGGTATTCATCCTTTCTGATGGCTGACTAATATTCCATTGTATATATGAACCACATCTTCTTTATCCATTCATCTGTTGAAGGGCATCTCAGCTCTTTCCACAGTTTGGCTATTGCGGACATTGCTGCTATGAACATTGAGGTGCATATGGCCCTTCTTTTCACTACATCTGTGTCTTTGGGGTAAATACTCAGGAGTGAATGATTTTTTAAAATGTATTTTTGGATCTGTTTGCTTGTATTTTGTTGAGGATTTTTGCATCTGTGTTCATCAGTGATATTGGCCTTTAGTTCTCTTTTTTAGTGGTATCTTTATCTGGTTTTGGTATCAGGGTAATGCTGGCCTCATAGAATGGATTTGGAAGTTTTCCTTCCTTTTCCATTTTTTGGAATATTTTGAGAAGAATAGTATTAACTCTTCCTTCAATGTTTGCTAGAAATCACCTTTTTAAGCTGTCTTGTCCTGGACTTTTGTTTGCTGAGAGGTTTTTGATTACTGATTCAATTCCTTTGTTGGTCATCAGTCTATTCAAGTTTCCCATTTCTTCCTGTTTCAGTTTTGGTAGTTTATATGTTTCTAGGAATTTATCCATTTTTTCTATGTTGCCCAATTTTTTGGCATATAGTTTTTATAATATTCTCTATAATTGTTTATATTTTTGTGGTATTGGTTATTATTTCTTCCCTCTCATCTGTGATTTTATTTGAGTCTTTTATCTTTTTTTGTGACAAGTCAGGCTACAGGTTTATCAAGTTTGTTGATTTTTCAAAGAATCAGTTCCTGCATTCATTGATCTGTTCTACTGTTTTGTTTTGTTGTTTTTTTTTTTTTTCTGTATCTTTTAGTTCTGCTCTAATATTTACTATTTCCTTCCTTCAGATGGTTTTAGGTTCTGTATGTTGTTCATTTTCTAGGTCAATTATGTGTAAGGTTATATTGTTTGAGATATTTCTTGCTTCTTGAGGTAGGCCTGTATTGCTTTAAATGTCCCTCCTAGGACTACTTTTCCTTCATCCCAAAGGTCTTGAACCATTGTGGTTTCATTTTCATTTATTTCTTTGTAATTTTTTCTTTCTTTTAGTTACTGGTCGACCCATTCATTGCTTAGTAGCATGTTATTTAACCTCCATATTTCTGTGGTCATTCCAGATTTTTTTTCTTGTGGTTGATTTTTAGTTTCATAGCTTTGTGGTCAGAAAAGGGGTGTGATATGACTTTGATCCTTTTAAATTAGTTGAGGCCTGTTTTGTGACCTAATATGTGATCTATTCTGGAGAATGTTACATGTGCACTTGAAAAGAATGTGTATTCTGCTCTTTTAGGATGGAATATTCTGAATATATCTGTTAAATCCATCTATTCCAGTGTGTCATTCAAAGCCATAATTTCCTTGTTGATTTTCTGTTTAGATGATCTGTCCATTGATGTACTTGGGATGTGAAAGTCTCCTACTATTATTGTATTACTCCCCATCATTTTCTTTATGTTATGAACTGTTTTTTTGTATTTGGGTGCTACTATGTTGGATGCATAAATATTTACAATTGTTGTATCTTCTTGTTGGATTGTCCCTTTTATTATTATATATCATCCTTCTTTGTCTCCTGTTACATTCTTTGTTTTAGTCTACTTTGTCCTATATAACTATTGCTACTCCAGCTTTCTTTTCTGATCCATTTTCATGATAGATGTTTCAATGTCCAGGTGTTGGTAGGTCTGAAATGAGTCTCTTATAGACTTCATTAGATGGTTCTTTTTTTTTTTTTTAATCCATTCTGTCATCCTCTGTCTTTTGATTGGAGCATTTAGTCCATTTACAGTCAAAGTAATTATGGATAGATATGTATTTATTGTTTTATTATTTGTTTTATGGTTGATTCTGAAAGTTTTCTCTCACCCTTTTTTGTCTTTCTCTGTTTCATGTTTTGTTGATTTTCTTTAGTGATATATTTGAATTTCTTCCTTTTTATTCTTTGCATATTTTTAGTGGTTTTTGATATATGGTTACCCCTTGGTTTGTATAAAAGCGTTTCTGATTGTACCACTCTAGATTAATTTGATGATTATTTAAGTTTGAACCCATTCGTTAATCCTCTCCTCCCCAGGTTTTAGTGTTTTAGGTATATGTTGTAAAATCTTACAGTCTTTTATTTTCTGAATTCCTTGACTGATTCTTTAGAGAAATATTCATTTTTACTGTTTTTTGTGTTTCTGCTCTCAATATCACTTTTGGTCTCTCCTTTCCACTCAAGAGTCCCCTTTATTATTTCTTGCAGGGTGGTTTAGTGGTCATGAACTCCTCTAGTTTTTCTAGAGGAACTCTTTATCTCTCCTATTCTGAATAATAGCCTTGCTGCATAGGGTATTCTTGGCTTCAGATTTTTCCGTTGAGCAGTTTGAATATATCAAACCATTCCCTTCGGGCTTGCAAAATTTGTGTCAAAAAATCTCCTGCTATCCTTATGAGTTTTCCCTTGTAATTTACTCTCTTGTCTTGCTGCTCTTAATTTTTTTTCCTTTATAACTACTTTTTGCAAATTTAATTGCAGTATGTCTTGCTGTTGGTGTGCTTTTGTTGATTTTGATAGGAGTTCTCTGTGCCCCCTCGATCTAAATATCAGTTTTGTTCCCCAGGTTAAGGAAGTTTTCAGCTATTATTTCCTCAAATAAATTTTCTGCCCCTCTTTTCTCTCTTTTATACTTCTGGGACTCCTATAACTTGAATGTTTTTGTTTTTGTTTTTTGATTTTTCTAAATTTTATTATGTTATGTTAGTCACTATACAATGTATCATTAGTTTTTGATGTGGGGATCCACAATCCATTGTTTTTGTATAACACCCAGTGCTCCACACAGTATGTGCCCTCCTTAATACCAATCACCAGGCTAACCAATCTGCCCTCCACCCTCCCCTCTAAAACCCTGTTTGTTTCTCAGAGTTCATAGTCTCTCATCCTTCATCTCTCCCTCTGACTTCACCCCATTCATTTTTCCCTTCCTTCTCTGCTATTCCTTATGTTCCACAAATAAGTGAAACCATATGATAATTGACTTTCTCTGCTTGACTTATTTCACTTAGCATAATCTCCTACAGTCCCAACCATGTTGATGTAAAAGTTAGGTATTCATCCTTTCTGATGGCTGAGTAATATTCCATTGCATATATGGACCACATCTTCTTTATCCATTCATCTGTTGAAGGGCATCTTGGCTCTTTCCACAGTTTGGCTATTGTGGACATTGCTGCTATGAACATTGGGGTGTATATGGCCCTTCTTTTCACTATATCTGTGTCTCTGTGGTAAATACCCGGGAGTGCAATTGCTGGGTCATAGGGTAGCTCTATTTTGAATTTTTTGAGGAACCTCCACACCGTATTCCAAAGTGGCTGTACCAAGTTGCATTCCCACCCCACAGTGTAAGAGGGATCCCCTTTCTCCACAACCTCTCCAACATTTGTTCTTTTTTTTCCCTGTCCATTTTTGCCATTCTAACTGGTGTAAGATGGTATCTCAATGTGCTTTTGTTTTTGTTTTTGTTTTTATTATGTTATGTTAATCATCATACATTACATCATTAGTTTTTGATATAGTGTTCCATGATTCATTGTTTGCATATAACACCCAGTGCTCCATGCAGAAGGTGCCCTCTTTAATACCCATCACCAGGCTAACCCATCCTCCCACCCCACTCCCCTCTAGAACCCTCAGTTTGTTTTTCAGAGTCCATCGTCTTTCATGGTTCATCTTCTGCTCTGATTTCCCCCCTTCATTCTTCCCCTCCTGCTATCTTCTTCTTTTTTTTTTTTTTTCTTAGCATATATTGCATTATTTGTTTCAGAGGTACAGATCTGGGATTCAACAGTCTTGCACACTTCACAGTGCTCACCATAGCACATACCCTCCCCAATATCTATCACCCAGCCACCCCATCCCTCCCACCCACACCACTCCAGCAACCCTCAGTTTGTTTCTTGAGATTAAGAATTCCTCATATCAGTGAGGTCATATGATACGTGTCTTTCTCTGATTGTCTTATTTCCTCAGCATAACACCCTCCAGTTCCATCCACATCGTTGCAGATTGCAAGATCTCATTCCTTTTGATGGTTGCATAATATTCCATTGTTTCTATATACCACTTCTTCTTCATCCATTCATCTGTCGATGGACATCATGGCTTTTTCCACAGTTTGGCTATTGTGGACATTGCTCCTATAAACATCGGGGTGCACGTACCCCTTTGATTCCCTACATTTGTATCTTTGGGGTAAATACCCAGTAGTGCAATATGGTTTTGATTTGAATTTCCCTGATGGCTAATGATGATGAACAATTTTTCATGTATCTGTTAGCCATTTCTATGTCTTCTTCAGAGAAGTGTCTTTTCATATCTTCTGCCCATTTTTTGACATTTGTTTTTAGAGTGTTGAGTTTCAGAAGATCTTTCTAGATCTTGGATACCAGCCCTTTATCTGTAGTGTCATTTGCAAATATCTCCTCCCATTCTGTGGGTTGCCTCTTTGTTTGGCTGAATGTTTCCTTTGCTGTGCTAAGCTTTCTATCTTGATGAAGTCCCAAAAGTTCATTTTTGCTTTTGTTTCACTAGCTTTTGAGATGTATCTTGAAAGAAGTTGCTGTGGGCGATGTCAAAGATGTTACTGCCTATGTTCTCCTCTAGGTTTTGGATGGATTCCTGTCTCACATTAAGGTCTTTCATCCATTCTGAGTTTATCTTTGTGTATGGTGTTAGAGAATGGTCGAGTTTCATTCTGCATGTGCTGTCCAATTTTCCCAGCACGATTTATTAAAGAGAATTTTTTCCATTGCATGTTTTTCATGCTTTGTCAAAGATTATTTGACCATAGAGTTGAGGGTCTATATCTGGGTTCTCTATTCGGTTCCATTGATCTATGTCTGTTTTTGTGCCAGAACCATACTGTCTTGGTGATCACAGCTTTATAATATAGCTTGAAATTGGGCAACGTGATGCCCCCAGCTTTGTTTTTCTTTTTCAACATTTCCTTGTTGATTCGGGACCTTTTCTGATTCCATACAAATTTTGGGATTGTTTGTTCCAGCACTTTGAAAAATGTCATTGGAATTTTGATCGGGATGCCATTGAAGGTATAGATTGTTCTGGGTAGCATAGATATTTTAACAATGTTTATTCTTCTGATCCATGAGTGTGGAATATTTTTTCCATCTTTTTGTGTCTTCTTCAATTTCTTTCATGAGTGTTTCTAGTTCCTAGAGTATAGATCCTTTACCTCTTTGGTTAGGTTTATTCTGAGGTATCTTATGGTTTTTGGTGCTACTGTAAATGGAATTGTTTCTCTAATGTCTCTTTCTACAGATGTGTTGTTAGTGCATAAGAAAGTAACTGGGGGGGAGGGGGCGGAGCAAGATGGTGGAGGAGTAGGAGACCTGGATTTCATCTCCTTTCAGGAATTCAGCCCGATAGGGATCAAACCATTCTGAACACCTACAAACTCAACAGGAGATCGAAGAAAAGAAGAGCAACAACGCTCTCATCAGAAAAGCGACCACTTTCTAGAAGGTAGGACGTGCGGAGAAGTGAATCCGAGGTGATATACGGGAGGATAGACGGCGAGGGAGGAGCCTCCGTCGGCCGCTTCTGGCAAGTGATAGAACCACGGAGCACAAAATCAGAAATTTTAGAAGTCTGCTCCGCTGAGGGACGTCACTCTGGTGGCTAAGCGGGGGGTGGAACCCTCCAGGACAGTGTGGTCTCAGGACCTTGGGGTCACAGAAAGACCGGGGGTGCCTGAGTGTGACAGAGCTCCCAGGTAACGAAGCAGGGAAGCCGGCTGCAGAGGCAGAGCTCAGACACGGGCTCTCAGCTCGGGGTTGCCATAAACCGTGATCCGCGGCACAGTCAGGCCACTGCCCCTCCAGCAGGGACCCAACAAGCGGCAGATCCGGGGACACTCCCCTTCCTCCCCCAGGAGGAGCCGCGCGGGAGTGCACCTCAGGGATCTGCTGGGTTTCGAGACTCCACCCGGGGTCGGGTGCCAGAAACACGCGGTCACAGGCCAGGTGAGCACGGAGTGTGGCCGGAGACCGGGGAGACGGGAGTGACTGATGGCTTTTCTCTGGGGGCTCACTGAGGAGCGGGGCCCTGAGTTCTTGACTCCTCCGGGGTGGAGATTGGGAGGCCGCCATTTTCACTCTCCGCCTCCAAAGCTGTACGGAAAGCTCACAGGGAACAAAAGCCCCGGAGAGCAAACCCGAGCAGATAACTTAGCTGGGAGGGGGCAAGGGCGGGGCAATTCCACCTCTGGCAGAGACATTTGGAAACCACGGCAACAGGCCCCTCCCCAGAAGATCAGCGAGAACAGCCAGCCAAGACCAAGTTTACCAATCAATGAGAACGGTAGAACTCCAGCGCTAGGGGAATACTGCACATAGAATTCATGGTTTTTTTACCATGATTCCTTAGTCTTTCAAAGTTAATTTTTTTAACTGTCTTTTTTTTTTTTTTGAATTTTTCTTTTATAGAATTTTTATAATTTTCATCTTTACAGTCATATTCCATCACTTCATCATATCAACCCTTATTTTTATACATATATAAGTTTTTCTTTCTTTAAAATTTTGGGAGACACTTTCTACTAAAAGACCAAAATACACCCCAAATCTACTGTTTGGCACTGATCTATATAGCAGCCTGACCATATTTGATCACATTCTGGCTTTTTTTTTCGGTGTTGTTGTTTTGCTTTGTTTGTTTTTGTTTTTATCTTTATCTTTTTATTTTTCTTTTTCTTTTTTCTCTCTTTCCATTTCTTTTTCCACTGCTTCAGGTCTTTTCTGATTTGTTTAGAGTATATTTTCTGGGGACATTGTTACTCTGCTAGCATTTTGATCTCTCATTAATCTATTCTCCTCTGCACAAAATGACAAGACGGAAAAAATCACCTCAACAAAAAGAACAAGAGGTAGTACCGACTGCCAGGGACCTACTCAATACGGACATTAGTACGATGTCAGATCTAGAGTTCAGAACCATCACTTTAAAGATACTAGCTGGGGTTAAAAAAAAAAAGGAAGTTATTAGAGAAACCCTTTCTGGAGAAGTAAAAGAACTAAAATCCAACCAAGTGGAAATCAAAAAGGCTATTAATGAGGTGCAATCAAAAATGGGGGTGCTAACTGCTAGAATAAATGAGGCAGAAGAGAGAAGCAGTAATATAGAAGATGAAATGATGGAAAATAAAGAAGCTGAGAAAAAGAGAGATAAACAACTACTGGGTCACAAGGGCAGAATTCAAGAGATAAGTGATACCATAAGATGAAACAACATTAGAGTAAGTGGGATCCCAGAAGAAGAAGAGAGACAGGGGCAGAAGGTATAATGGAGCAAATTATAGCAGAGAACTTCCCTAATTTGGGGAAGGAAACAGGCATCAAAATCCAGGAAGCACAGAGAACCCCTCTCAAAATCAATAAAAATAGGTCAACACCCCGACATCTAATAGTAAAACTTACGAGTCTCAGAGACAAAGAGAAAATCCTGAAAGCAGCTCGGGAGAAGAGATATGTAACCTACAAGGGTAGAAACATTAGATTGGCAACAGACCTATCCACAGAGACCTGGCAGGCCAGAAAGGACTGGCAGGATATATTCAGAACACTAAATGAGAAAAATGTGCAGCCAAGAATACTCTATCCAGCTAAGCTGTCACTGAAAATAGAAGGAGAGATAAAAAGCTTCCAGGACAAACAAAAACTAAAGGAATTTGCAAACACAAAACCAGCCCTACAGGAAATCTTGAAAGGGGTCCTCTAAGCAAAGAGAGAGCCTAAAAGCAACATAGGCCAGAAAGGAACACAGACAATATACAGTAACAGTCACCTTACAGGCAATACAATGGCACTAAATTCCTATTTTTCAGTAGTTACCCTGAATGTAAATGGGCTAAATGCCCCAATCAAAAATCACAGTCTATCACACTGGATTAAAAAACAAGACCCATCAATATGCTGTCTGCAAGAGACTCATTTTAGAACCAAAGACACCCCCAGATTGAAAGTGAGGGGGTGGAAAACCATTTAC
>NC_058411.1:120264138-120323432 GCF_002201575.2 Neomonachus schauinslandi | reverse complement strand
CTTAAAGGATCTATCCAACAAGAAGATCTAACAATTGTAAATATCTATGCCCCTAACATGGGAGCAGCCAATTATATAAGGCAATTAATAACAAAAGCAAAGAAACACATTGACAACAATACAATAATAGTGGGGGACTCAAACACCCCCCTCACTGAAATGGACAGATCGTCTAAGCAAAAGATCAACAAGGAAATAAAGACTTTAAATGACACACCGGACCAAATGGATTACACAGACATATTCAGAACATTCCACCCGAAAGCAACGGAATACACATTCTTCTCTAGTGCCCATGGAACATTCTCCAGAATAGATCACATCCTAGGTTATAAATCAGGTCTCAACTGGTACCAAAAGATTGGGATCATTCCCTGCCTATTTTCAGACCACAATGCTTTGAGACTAGAACTCAATCACAAGAGGAAAGTCAGAAAGAACTCAAATACATGGAGGCTAAAGAGCATCCTACTAAAGAATGAATGGGACAACCAGGAAATTAAAGAAGAATTAAAAAAAATACATGGAAACCAATGAAAATGAAAACACAACTATTCAAAATCTTTGGGATGCAGCAAAGGCAGTCCTAAGAGGAAAGTAGATAGCAATACAAGCCTTTCTCAAGAAACAAGAAAGGTCTCAAGTACACAACCTAACCCTACACCTAAAGGAGCTGGAGAAAGAACAGTAAATAAAGCCTAAACCCAGCAGGAGAAGAGAAGTAATAAAGATCAGAGCAGAAATCAATGAAATAGAAACTAAAAGAACAGTAGAACAGATCAACAAAACTAGGACCTGGTTCTTTGAAAGAATTAACAAGATTGATAAACCCCTTGCCAGACTTATCAAAAGGAAAAGAGAAATGACCCAAATCAACAATATCATGAATGAAAGAGGAGAGATCACAACCAACACCAAAGAAATACAAACAATTATTGGAACATATTATGAGCAACTCTATGCCAGCAAATTAGATAACCTGGAAGAAATGGATGCATTCCTAGAGAGGTATCAACTACCAAAACTGAACCAGGAAGAAATAGAAAACCTGAACAGACCTATAACCACTAAGGAAATTGAAGCAGTCATCAAAAATGTCCCAAGAAACAAAAGCCCAGGGCCAGATGGCTTCCCAGAGGAATTCTACCAAACATTTCAAGAAGAATTAATACCTATTCTTCTGAAACTGTTCCAAAAAATAGAAATGGAAGGAAAACTTCCAAAGTCGTTTTATGAGGCCAGCATTACCTTGATCCCAAAACCAGACAAAGACCCCATCAAAAAGGAGAATTACAGACCAATATCCCTGATGAACATGGATGCAAAAATTCTCACCAAAATACTAGCCAACAGGATGCAACAGTACATTAAAAGGATTATTCACCACGACCAAATGGGTTTTATCCCTGGGCTGGAAGGTGGGTTCAACATCCGCAAATCAATCAATGTGATACAATACATTAACAAAAGAAAGAACAAGAATAATATGATCCTCTCAATAGATGCAGAAAAAGCATTTGACAAAGTACAGCATCCTTTCTTGATCAAAACTCTTCAGAGTATAGGGATCGAGGGTACATACCTCAATATCATAAAAGCCATCCATGAAAAACCTACAGCGAATATCATTCTCAATGGGGAAAAACTGAGAGTTTTCCACCTAAGGTCAGGAACGCGGCAGGGATGTCCACTATCACCACTGCTTTTCAACATACTATTGGAAATCCTAGCCACAGCAATCAGACAACAAAAAGAAATCAAAGGCATCCAAATTGGCAAAGAAGAAGTCAAACTCTCACTCTTTGCTGATGATATGATACTTTATGTGGAAAACCCAAAAGACCCCACCCCAAAACTGCTAGAACTCATACAGGAATTCAGTCAAGTGGCAGGATATAAAATCAATGCACAGAAGTCAGTGGCATTCCTATACACCAACAACAAGACAGAAGAAAGAGAAATTAAGGAGTCGATCCCATTAACAATTACACCCAAAACCATAAGATACCTAGGAATAAATCTAACCAAAGAGGCAAAGGATCTGTACTCAGAAAACTATAAAATACTCATGAAAGAAATTGAGGAAGACACAAAAAAATGGAAAAACGTTCCATGCCCATGGATTGGAAGAACAAATATTGTGAAGATGTCAATGCTACCTAGAGCAATCTACACATTCAATGCAATCCCCATCCAAATACCATCCACTTTTTTCAAACAAATGGAACAAATATTCCTAAAATTTGTATGGAACCAGAAAAGACCCCACATAGCCAGAGGACTGTTGAAAAAGAAAAGCAAAGCTGGCAGCATCACAATTCCGGACTTCCAGCTCTATTACAAAGCTGTCATCATCAAGACAGCATGGTACTGGCACAGAAACAGACGCATAGATCAATGGAACAGAATAGAGAGCCCAGAAATGGACCCTCGACTCTATGGTCAACTAATCTTTGACATAGCAGGAAAGAATGTCCAATGGAACAAAGACAGTCTCTTCAACAAATGGTGTTGGGAAAATTGGATAGCCACATGCAGAAGAATGAAACTGGACCATTTCCTTACACCACACACAAAAATAGACTCCAAATGGTTGAAAGACCTCAATGTGAGACAGGAGTCCATCAAAATCCTAAAGGAGAACACAGGCAGCAACCTCTTTCACCTCAGCCGAAGCAACTTCTTCCTAGAAACATCGCCAAAGGCAAGGGAAGCAAGGGCAAAAATGAACTGTTGGGACTTCATCAGGATAAAAAGCTTTTGCAAAGCAAAGGAAACAGTCAACAAAACCAAATGACAACCGACAGAATGGGAGAAAATATTTACAAATGACATATCAGATAAAGGGCTAGTATCCAAAATCTATAAAGAACTCATCAAACTCAACACCCAAAGAACAAAGAATCCAATCAGGAAGTGGGCAGAAGACATGAACAGACATTTTTCCAAAGAAGACATCCAAATGGCCAACAGACACATGAAAAAGTGCTCAATATCGCTCGGCATCAGGGAAATCCAAATCAAAACCTCAATGAGATACCACCTCACTCCAGTCAGAATGGCTAAAATTAACAAGTCAGGAAATGACAGATGTTGGCAGGGATGCGGAGAAAGGGGAACCCTCCTACACTGCTGGTGGGAATGCAAGGTGGTGCAGCCATTCTGGAAAACAGTATGGAGGTTCCTCAAAAAGTTGAAAATAGAGCTACCATATGGTCCAGCAATTGCACTACTGGGTATTTACCCCAAAGATACAAAAGTAGGGATCTGAAAGGGTACGTGCACCCCGATGTTTATAGCAGCAATGTCCACAATAGCCAAACTGTGGAAAGAGCCAAGATGTCCATCGACAGATGAATGGATAAAGAAGAAGTGGTATATATATACAATGGAATATTATGCAGCCATCAAAAGGAATGCGATCTTGCCATTTGCAACGACATGGATGGAACTGGAGGGTATTATGTTGTGTGAAATAAGTCAAACAGAGAAAGACATGTATCATATGATCTCACTGATATGAGGAATTCTTAATTGCAGGAAACAGAGGGTTGCTGGAGTGGCGGGTGGGGTGGGAGGGATGGGGTGACTGAGTGATAGACACTGGGGAGGGTATGTGCTCTGGTAAGCGCCCTGAATTGTGCAAGACTGTTGAATCTCAGATCTGTACCTCTGAAACAAATAATGTAATATATGTTAAGGAAAAAAAAAAGAAGAAGAAGGTAGCAGGAAGGGAAGAATGAAGGGGGGGAAATCAGAGGGGTAGACGAACCATGAGAGACGATGGACTCTGAAAAACAAACTGAGGGTTCTAGAGGGGAGTGGTGTGGGAGGATGGGTTAGCCTGGTGGTGGGTACTGAGGAGGGCACATTCTGCATGGAGCACTGGGTGTTATGCACAAACAATGAATCATGGAACACTTTATCTAAAACTAATGATGTAATGTATGGGGATTAACATAAGAATTAAAAAAAAAGAAAGCAACTGATTTCTGTGCATTGATTTTGTATCCTGCCACATTACTGAATTGTTGTATGAGTTTTAGTAATTTGTGGGTGGAGACTTTTGGGTTTTCCACATAAACTATCATGTCATCTGCAAAAAGAGAGAGTTTGACTTCTTCTTTGCCACCTTGAATACCTTTTATTTCTTTTTGTTGTCTGATTGCTGTTGCCAGGACTTCTAGTACTATGTTGAACAATAGTGGCAAGATTGGGCATCCTTGACGTGTTCCTGATCTTAAGGAAAAGGCTCTCAGCATTTCGCCATTTAGGATGATATATGTTGTGGGTTTTTCATAGATGGATTTTATGAACTTGAGGAAAGTTTCCTCTATCCCTATACTCTGAAGAGTTTTAATCAGGAAAGGATGTTGTATTTTGTCAAATGCTGTTTCTGCATCAATTGAGAGGACCATATGGTTCTTCTCCCTCCTCTTATTAATGTGTTCTATCACACTGATTGATTTGGGAATTTTGAACCGCCCTTGCATCACAGGGATAAATCCCACTTGGTCGTGGTGGATGATCCTTTTAATGCATTGTTGGATCCTTTAGGTAGGATTTTGTTGAGGATTTTGGAATCCATATTCATCAGGGATATCAGCCTGAAATTCTCCTTTTTGATGGAGTCTTTGCCTGCTTTGGGGATTAAGGTAATGCTGACCTCATAGAATGAGTTTGGAAGTTTTCCTTCTGTTTCTATTTTTTGAAACAGCTTCAGTAGAATAGGTATTATTCCTTCTTTGAATGATTTGTAGAATTCCCCAGGGAATCCATCAGGCCCTGTACTCTTGTTTTTTTGGGGAGGTTTTTGATCACTACTTCAATCTCGTTCCTGGTTATTGACCTATTCAGGTTGTCAGTTTCTTCCTCTTTCCATCTTGGCAGCTTATAGGTTTCCAGGAAGGCCTCCATTTCATCCGGATTGCTCGGTTAATTGGCATATAGTTGTTGATAATAATTTCTAATAATTGTTTCTATTTCCTTGGTGTTAGTCGTAATCTCTCCCCTTTCATTCATAATTTTATTAATTCGGGTCCTTTCCCTTTTCTTTTGGATAAGTCTGGCCAGTGGTTTATTGGTCTTATTAATTCTTTCAAAGAACAAACTTCTAGTTTCCTTGATCTGATCTACTGTGTTTCTGGTTTCTAATTCATTGATCTCTGCTCTAATCTTAATTATTTCTCTTCTAATGCGTGGCTTAGGCATCATTTGTTGCTTTTTCTCTAGTTCTTTAAGGTGTAGAGTTAGTTGGTGAAATAATGTATTGTTATCAATATGACTCTTTATTTTGGTTAACAGTTGGCTTATGTAGATGGCTGCTCCCATGTTGGGGGCATAGATGTTTACAACTGTTAGATCTTCTTGTTGGATAGACCCTTTAAGACTGATATAGTGTCCTTCTGTGTCTCTAATTACAGGCTTTAGTTTAAAATCTAATTTGTCTGATATAAGAATTGCCACCCCAGCTTTCTTTTGAGGTCTGTTGGCATGGAAGATGGATCTCCATCCCTTCACTTTCAGTCTGGATGTATCTTTAGGTTCAAAATGAGTCTCTTGTAGACAGCATATGGATGGGTCCTGTCCTTTTATCCAATCTGCAACCCTGTGCCATTTTATGGGAGCATTTAGGTCATTCACGTTGAGAGTGATTATTGAAAGATATGAATTAATTGTCATCATGTTGCCTGTGAAGACGTTGTTTTTATAGATTGTCCCTGTAAATTTCTGTTGTACATCACTCTTGGGGTCTTTCTCCTTTTATAGAACCGCCCTTAATATTTCTTGCAGGGCCGGCTTAGTGGTCACATATTCTTTCAGTTTCTGCCATTCGTGGAAGCTCTGCATCTCTCCATCCATTCTAATTGAAAGCCTTGCCAGATAAAGTATTCTTGGCTGCATGTTCTTCTCGTTTAGTACCCTGAATATGTCTTGCCAGGCCTTTCTGGCTTTCCAGGTCTCTGTGGACAGGTCTAACATTATTCTGATGTTCCTCCCTCTGTACGTAAGGAATCTCTTCCCCCTAACTGCCCTTAAGATGGTTTCCTTGGTTCTAAGATTTGCAAGTTTCACTATTACATGCCAGGGTGTTGGCCTGTTTTCCTTGATCTTGGGAGGTGTCATCTCTGTCTCTAGGACACAAATGTTTGTTTCATTCCCCATATTAGGGAAGTTCTCAAAATGATTTGCTCAAATATATCTTCTAGTCCTCTCTCTCTCTCCACTCCCTCCAGGATTCCAATAATTCTGACATTGAACGCTTCAGGGTGTCACTTATTTCTCTGATTCTATTTTCATGGATTCTGAGTTTTTTGTCCCTGACCTCCTCTTTTCCTTTCTTGTCTATTAATTGGTCTTCTAAATCACTAATTCGTTCTTCTGCCTCGCTTACCCTAGTTGTTAGATTATCTAGATTGGATTGGATCTCATTGATAGCATTTTTAATTTCAGCCAATTCAGCTTTCATTTTTGCCCTTAGAGACTCTATGTTGCCATTAATTGATTTCTCTGTTCTAGTTATCATCTTCACAATTGCTACCCTGAGTTCCATCTCCAACATCTTGGTTATGTCTGTATCCATTTGTAAATCTGTGGTGTAAGTCAGTCTCTGAGTCTTACCTATTTTAGGGGTTCCTTTTCCTAGTCATTCTGTTGAGGGGTTATGGAGGGAATGTATAGAGTCCAAATTATTGACCAGAACCCAAGCAAGATGCACCTGTTTTCTAGGGACCTTAGGGTTGCTGGCCTCTTGTTTTCCGAGCCTGTCTTCTGGGGGAGGGTCCTGCCGCACTGTTACTCAGGCAACCTTGTTTGGGCAGAGTTGCCCTGCCCCCCTGTGGTGGGGGATGGGCTCAGTGGGAACAAGTTTTTTGGGGCTTTTGTTCTCTGGCGGCTTTCCCTGGCAGCTTTCCGTGCCTCTTCTGAGAGTCAGAGCAGAAGAGACCATTTCCAACCCTCTGCCTCAGAGCAGAGAGGTCACAGTCTGTTCTTCAATGAGCTCTCTAGCCACAGTCTTTCTGTTTCTGTCTGTGCTGCTATAAACTGCAGGGTCCTGGGTTGTGCGCCCCTCTGCAGCACTCCCAGTCCTGCCTCCAGGTCAGGGCACGTCTCTACCCTTTGTGCTTCTAAAACCACTAGCCGCTCCCAGTTCACACACGTGACCCCACCCCTCTAGGTTATTGTCCCAGGGTCTGCCCTAAAGTCCTTTCCGTGCTGCTACCTGTCTGCGAGTCTGTGCCCTGTCCTCAGTGCACAATGCTGTTGCTCACTCGCGGTGTAGGATCCCCACAGCCAGGCTCCCTCCTGCTGCCGTTTATCCTCTGATATCTGCCTGCGGAATCAGGGCTCCCCACTTCATACCTCAAAACCAACCACCTGCGATATTCTGTTTGTAGAGATCTGGATCTATTTTCTTACATCTCAGGCTGATTTTGTGGGTGCTCAGAGTGGTCTGGTAGATATCCAGCTCAATTCCGGGGACCAGTTGGAATAGGGTCCCCTACTCTTCTGCCATCTTTTCTCTCCCTTGAGTGTTTTTATGTTTGATGGAATCCCTGATTTTCCTAAGACTATTTTCATGTTCTATAATCCTTCCTTCTCTCTTTTGTTCAGCTTCATTATTCTCCATTACTCTGTTTTCTCTCTCACTCATTCATTCTAGTGACTCTTCCATTCTACTGATCATCCCATCAAGCATGTTTCTCATTTTGTTTATTGAGCCCCTTATCTCTGATGTGTTATTCCTTATCTCTGACTCACTGACATCTTCCACTCTTTTCTCAAGTTCAGTGAGTATCTTTATGTTTATTGTTTTAAATTCTCTATCAGGTATGTGACTTACATCTTTCATTTAGATCCCCAGCAATAGCCTTGTTCTGTTCTTTCATTTGTGATAAATTTATGTCTCCTCATTTTGTCTGCCTCTCTGTATCTGTTCCTCTGTGTTAAGAAAGTCAGCTATATCTTCTTCTCTTGAACATAGTGACTTTATGAAGAAGAGGTCCTGTAGTGCCCTGCAGTGCAGTTTCCCTGTGCACCAAAACCTGGTACTTCAGGAAATTATCCTACCTGTGTTGCTTACACCTTGCTGTTGTGTCTGAGTCACTGTTCTTTTCAGTGAAGTCATCTGCATTGCCTCTCTGGTGTTGTGAACTGTGCTTGCTCTCTGTGGTATTAGTGGAACCCATGCACGCTATCTCTGAGGGGGTGTGCCAACTGCAAATGTAGGGAACAGGGTGGTGGTATTAGAATAATTTGCACTGGGACACTAGTCCTGTGCTGGATGCCCTGGTGTGCTGTGCCAGATGGGGGCTGTGTGCTGGGCTGTCTGGTGGCATGAGTCTAGGCCTAGTGACTGCACACTGCATGATGGGTAGGCACAGCATAGAGATACTTGTGATCCTGCAGCTGGGTGCAGTGGGGACATGGCTTGGCACTGTGCAACACCCAAGTGCTGCAGGCTCATATATGTAGTATGTGATGCAGGGCATCAGCTTTGCACTAGGCAGCTGTGTGGGTGCATGTGTGGCTTCAATAAAATTTGCCCTGAGTCCAGAGCTGGGACTATCAGGCTTGGAGTGGGTGAGTCCTCAGGAGAACTCATGGGTATTGTGCACTGCTGGCAGTTTAGTTACCAAATGTCTGTTCAGTACCACCTCCCACAGATGGCCCTGTTTTGCTGGGGAGGGGGAGGGTATGAGAGGCAACACTGGCTAGCTACCTCATTTTTAGAGAAGTCCTACAACACACTCTGAATGTGTGTTGAAAATGAATAGATCTGTCTCCTGTTTGCCCCTGGGGCTGATTAAATTGCTATTTTTATGTTGCCTCTATGCACAGGCTGCTGTCTCTTTAAGGGTGGCAACCCAGGTATCATTCACCCTCCCTGCTTGCCCAGTGTCTAGTCAGCTGACTCTTAAAGCTCTAGACTCCAAGTTCCACTTGTTATACAAAGTTACACAATTCACCCTCTGGATTTCAAAGGCAAATAGTATAGAGATTAATATTCCCCATGTGAGTTCCCTGGTTTAAGGGCTAGTTTCTCTGCCCTCTCTGCATGCACAGCTCCTTCCCCCATTGCCCACAGCCTCCTTCTGCCTTTCTGACCTTCCTAACATTTAAGATGCAACAGAATTTTTTGTGGAATTTTTTCTACCAAGGTTTAAATTCCTCACTGGTTTATTGACTTGGATATGGATGATATCTAGTAAACATGGGATGGGATGAACTCAGGGTCCTCCTGCTCCACCATATTCCCAACCTCCTCCTCATCAGAGTTTTTCAATAAAAAACTTGGTAGGATGACAAATGAATGAGGATCAGTCATTCTCTTTCCTCAGCTAACCCTACCATTGCCAACAGACTTGTAAACAGTATCCATGGTGGTAGGGATGGAGGTTATGCATGGGCTAAATGATGCTGACTTGTAGTCATAAAGTCTGAGTGCTCAATCTGCCAGCAAATGAGAGGAACACTGATTCGCTCATGTGACATCATTCCACAGAGTTCAACCAGCTACTTGGTGGTAGCTTAATTATATTGGACGTATTCTGTCATTGAAATGGCTGTGTGTTGTACATACTGAAATAGGAAGTGAAATTGGATACAGAGTTCCCTTCCTGCATGCTGTACCACCACCAAAACTACCACCTGTGGCATTGCTGCAGATTACGGAACTCACTTCACATCCAAAGAAGTGTGGCAGTGGGCTTACACTCATTACATACATTCACTATCTTTCCTACCATCCTGAAACAGCTGGTTGATAAAATGGTGGAAGGGCTTCTTAAAGACTCACGGAGCCAGTTAGGCAATATGTTTTAGTGCTGTGGCAAGGTTTTCCAGGATGCTATATACACTCTGAATCAGTCTCCAATATATAGTATTCTTTCTCTGATAGCCAGGGTTCATGGATTAAAGAATCAAGGAGTGGAAATGGAATGGATACCACTCAGTAGTTCCACTTGTGCCCACTAGGAACACTTTATTTCCTGGTCATGCTTCTTTATGTTCTGTATACCCAGAGGTCTAATTTCAGAGGAAGCAGTGCTTCCATTAGGAGATAAAACAGTGATTCCCTGAGCTGCAAGTTAAGACAGTCACCTGGCCACATTGTGCTCCTTCTGCTTCTAATCAACAGTTAAGGAAGAGATTTAATTGTTGCTTGGAATAATGATTCTTAGGTCAGAGAAAACCCAAAGCTGGAGTAGGTAAATCACTAAAAACAGATTTATTCAGTAGTATGGCAATAGAGGAAAAAAGACTTCAGGATAAAACAGAGCTCAATTCTGAATATGGCACAGGCAAGTGGGAACTTATAGATGAGCCTAGTGGGGTCACTGGGTTGAAAATTACTAGAAGAAATAGGCATAGAGAGATATCTGTCTATAGTGTCTCAGCTGAATTCTTCCTAAAGTCAGAAGTGGCTGATCAGACTGTACCTGGTGGATGGTAAGAATAATATGAGATATGAGGTGTGGATGATCAAGACTCTTATGCAAATGACTTAGCAGAGTTATGGTTAAATTTTGTTTTTGTTCTTGTTTTTCTTTTTAATTTTATTTATTATGATATGTTAGTCATCATACATTACATCAGTTTTTGATGTAGTGTTCCATGGTTCATTGCTTCAGAATAACACCCAGAGCCCCATTCAATACGTGCCCTCCTTAATACCCATTACCAGGCTAAACCATCCCCCCACCTCTCTCCCTTCTAAAACCCTCAGTTTGTTTCTCAGAGTCCATAGTCTCTCATGGTTTGTCTCCCCCTCCAATTTCTCCCCCCTTCATTTTTCGCTTCCTACTATCTTCTTTTTTTTTATTAACATATAATATATTATTTGTTTCAGAGGTACAGGTCTGTGATTCATCAGTCTTACACAATTCAAAGCAGTCACCATAGCCACATAACCTTCCCAATGTCCATCACCCAACCACCCCATCCCTACCACTCCCCACCACTCCATCAAACCACAGTTTGTTTCCTGAAATTAAGAATTCCTCATATCAGGGAGGTCATATGATAGTTGCCTTTCTCTGCTTAACTTAGTTCAGTTAGCATAATACCCTCCAGTTCCATCCACATCATTGCAAATGGCAAGATTTTTTATTTTTTTATGGCTGCACAATATTCCATTCTATCTATCTATCTATCTACCTATCTATCTATCTATCTACCTTCACAATCACATCTTCTTTAAGCATTCATCTGTTGATGGACATATGGCACTTTCCATAGTTTGGTTACTGTAGACATTGCTGCTATAAACATTGGGGGCACGCACGCCTTCGGATCACTACATTTGTATCTTTGGGGTAAATACACAAGTACAAATGCTGGGTCATAGGGTAGCTATATTTTCAAAATTTGAGGAACCTCCATACTGTTTTCCACAGTGGCTGCACCAGCTGGCATTCCCACCAACAGTGTAGGAGGGTTCCCCTTTCTCTGCATCCTCCCCAACATCTGTCATTTCCTGACTTGGTAATTTTAGCCATTCTGACTGATGTGAGGTGGTATCTCATTGAGGTTTTGATTTGGATTTCCCTGATGCCAAGCAATGTTGAGCACGTTTTCATGTGTCTGTTGGCCATTTGGATGTCTTCTTTGGAAAAATGTCTGTTCATGTCTTCTGCCCATTTCTTGATTGGATTCATTGTTCTTTTGGTGTTGAGTTTGATAAGTTCTTTATAGATTTTGGATACTAGCCCTTTATCTGATATGTCATTTGCAAATATCTTCTCCCATTCTGTCGGTTGTCTTTTAGTTTTTTTTTTACTGTTTCCTTGCTTTGCAAAAAGTTTTTATCTTGATGAAGTCCAAATAGTTCATTTTTGCTCTTGCTTCCCTTGCCTTTGGTGATGTTTCTAGGAAGAATTTGCTGTGGCTGAGGTCGAAGAGGTTGCTGCCTGTGTTTTCCTCTAAGATTTTGATGGATTCCTGTCTCACATTTAGGTCTTTCATCCATTTTGAGGCTATTTTTCTGTGTGGTGTAAGGAAATGGTCCAGTTTTCATTCTTCTGAATGTGGCTGTCCTGTATTCCCGACACCATTTGTTGAAGAGACTGTCTTTTTTCCACTGGACATTCTTTCCAGCTTTGTCGAAGATTAGTTGACCATAGAGTTGAGGGGGCCATTTCTGGGCTAGCTATTCTGTTCCATTGATCTATGTGTCTGTTTTTGTGCCAGTACCATACTGTCTGGATGATGACAGCTTTGTAATAGAGCTTAAAGTGTGGAATTGTGATGCCACCAGGTTTGCTTTTCTTTTTCAACATTCCTCTGACTATTCAGGGTCTTTTCTATTTCCATAAAAATTTAAGGATTATTTGTTCCATTTCTTTGAAAATGTTGACGGTATTTTGATGGGGATTGCATTAAATGTGTAGATTGCTCTAGGTAGCATTGACATTTTCACAGTATCTGTTCTATCTCATTCCATGAGCATGGAATGTTTTTCCATTTTTTTTGTGTCTTCCTCAATTTCCTTCATGAGTATTTTATAGTTTTCTGAGTACAGATCCTTTGCCTCTTTGGGTAGATTTATTCCTAGGTATCTTACGGTTTTGGGTGCAATTGTAAATGGGATCAACTCCTTAATTTCTCTTTCTTCTGTCTTGTTGTTGGTGTACAGGAATGCCACTGATTTCTTTTTTTTTTTTTTTAAGATTTTATTTATTTATTTGAGACAGAGAAAATGAGAGAGAGAGAGAGCACATGAGAGAGGGAAGGGTCAGAGGGAGAAGCAGGCTCCCTGCTGAGCAGGGAGCCCGATGTGGGACTCGATCCAGGGACTCCAGGATCATGACCTGAGCCGAAGGCAGTCACTTAACCAACTGAGCCACCCAGGCAACCAATGCCACTGATATCTGTGCATTGATTTTATAACCTGCCACTTGACTGAATTCCTGTATGAGTTCTAGCAGTTTTGGGGTGGAATCTTTAGGGTTTTCCACATAAAGTATCATATCATCTGCAAAGAGTGAGAGTTTGACTTCTTTGCTGATTCAGATTTCTTTCTTTTCGTAGTCTGATGGCTGTGGCTAGCACTTCTAGTACTGTGTTGAAGAGCAGTGGTGATAGTGGACATCCCTGCCTCGTTCCTGACCTTAGGAGAAAAGTTCTCAGTTTTTCCCCATTGAGGATGATATTCGCTGTGGGTTTTTCATAGATGGCTTTTAAGATATGGAGGTATGTACCCTCTATGCCTATACTCTGAAGAGTTTTGATCAAGAAAGGATGCTGTACTTTGTCAAATGCTTTTTCTGCATCTATTGAGAGGATCATATGATTCTTGTTCTTTCTTTTGTTAATGTATTGTATCACAGTGATTGATTTGTGGATGTTGAACCCACCTTGCAGCCCAGGGATAAATCCCACTTGGTCGTGGTGAATAATCCTTTTAATGGACTTTTGGATCCTATTGGCTAGTATTTTGGTGAGAATTTTTGCATCCATGTTCATCAGGGATATCGGTCTGTAATTCTCCTTTTTGATGGGGTCTTTGTCTGGTTTTGGGATCAAGGTAATGGTGGCCTCATAAAATGAGTTTGGAAGTTTCCCTTCCATTTCGATTTTTTGGAACAGTTTCAGAAGAATAGGTATTAATTATTCTTGAAATGTTTGGTAGAATTCCTCTGGGAAGCCATCTGGCCCTGGGCTTTTGTTTCTTGGGACATTTTTGATTACTGCTTCAATTTCCGTTTTGGTTATGGGTCTGTTCAGGTGTTCTATTTCTTCCTGGTTCAGTTTTGGTAGTTGATACATCTCTAGGAATGCATCCATTTCTTCCAGATCATCTAATTTGCTGGCATAGAGTTGCTTATAATATGTTCTTATAATTGTTTGTATTTCTTTGGTGTTGGTGGTGATCTCTCTTCTTTCATTCATGATTTTGTTGATTTGGGTTGTTTCTCTTTAATTTTTGATAAGTCTGGCCCGGGGTTTATCAATCTTCTTAATTCTTTCAAAGAACCAGCTCCTAGTTTCGTTGATCTGTTCTACTGTTCTTTTGGTCTCTATTTCATTGATTTCTGCTCTGATCTTTATTACTTCTCTTCTGATGGGTTTAGGCTTTATTTACTGTTCTTTCTCCAGCTCCTTTAGGTGTAGGGTTAGGTTGTGTTCTTGAGACCTTTCTTGTTTCTTGAGAAAGGCTTGTATTGCTATATACTTTCCTCTTAGGACTGCCTTTGCTGCATCCCAAAGATTTTGAATAGTTGTGTTTTCATTTTCATTGGTTTCCATGTATTTTTTTAATTCTTCTTTAATTTCCTGGTTGACCCATTCATTCTTCAGTAGGGTGCTCTTTAGCCTCCATGTATTTGAGTTCTTTCCGACTTTCCTCTTGTGATTGAGTTCTAGTTTCAAAGCATTGTGGTCTGAAAATAGGCAGGGAATGATCCCAATCTTTTGGTACCAGTTGAGACCTGATTTGTGACCTAGGATGTGATCGATTCTGGAGAATGTTCCATGGGCACTAGAGAAGAATGTGTATTCCGTTGCTTTGGGATGGAATGTTCTGAATATATTTGTGAAGTCCATCTGGTCCAGTGTGTCATTTAAAGCCTTTATTTCTTTGTTGATCTTTTTCTTAGACGATCTGTCCATTTCAGTGAGGGGGGTGTTAAAGCCCCTACTATTATTGTAGTATTGTCGATGTGTTTCTTTGATTTTTGTTATTAACTGGCTTATATAATTGGCTGCTCTCATATTAGGGGTATAGATATTTACAATTGTTAGATCTTCTTCTTGGGTAGACCCTTTAAGAAGGATATAGTGTCCTTCCCCAACTCTTATCACAGTCTTTGGCTTAAAATCTAATTGGTCTTATATAAGGGTTGCCAACCCAGCTTTCTTTTGGTGTCCATTAGCATGGTAAACGGTTTTCCACCCCCTCACTTTCAATCTCGGGGTATCTTTGGGTCTAAAATGAGTTCTTGGAGGCAGCATATCAATGGGTCTTGTTTTTTTTATCCAATCTGATAGCCTGGGTCTTTTGATTGGGGCATTTAGCCCATTTACATTCAGGTTAACTATGGAAAGATATTAATTAGTGCCATCGTATTGTCTGGAAGGTGACTGTTACTGTATATTGTCTGTGTTTCTTTCTGGTCTATGTTGCTTTTAGGCTCTCTCTTTGCTTAGAGGACCCCTTTCAATATTTCTTATAGGGCTGGTTTGCTGTTTGCAAACTCTTTTAGTTTTTGTTTGTTCTGGAAGCTTTTTATCTCTCCTTCTATTTTCTTTTTTTTTTCAAAGATTTTATTTATTTATTTTTTTTAATTTAATTTTATTATGTAATGTTAGTCACCATACATCATTAGTTTTCAATGTAGTGAAGGAATTTTTATTGTTAAAGTAGACTTACAGGATCCTGGGGGCAGGGGTGGTCAAGATAATGTTAAGCTAAGATTGCCTTATGAACTTAGCAAAGTATTAATATCTGAGGGAGCTGAATTCCTAGAAGAATGTCACTCTGCTTGTTTCAAGGACTTGTCAATGTGCTGTAAGTAGTAAGGAAATCTAATTTTTCTTTTGCCTTTGTTTCCCACATAAGTATAAAGCCTTTTCACCTATCTCTAGGTTATTAACCCTGCATTGTCTGAAATACATAATGCTCCCCTACACCCATGGATGCCACCTATGACTAGACATAAATCCCAGCAGACCTCTAAAGGTGAGGTACAAACTGCAACACATAAAGAAGTATGCTACACTCCAGAAAACTTTATTTATATAAGCAGAAATGTGGAGAATATATATGGAAAATACATACAGATTGTGGGATAGTGGTGGAAAAAAATATAAAGTTGGATGAGCCATTTTTTTATTTTTGTAAAAATGTAATTAACATACAGCACTATATAAGTTTAAGGTGTACAGCATGATGACTTGACTTATGTATATTGTAAAATGATTACCACAATAAGTTCAGTTAACATTCATCATCACACATAGATAAAAAAGAACAAAATGGTTTTTTCTCCTCATAATGAGAACTTTTAGGCTTAATTCCACAAACAACTTTTAAATATGTCATATAACTATAGTCATCATGTTGTACATTATATCCCTAATACTTATCTTATAAATCAAATTTTGTACCTTTGATCACCTATATCCAGTTTTCCCACCACTTAGTCCCTGCCACTGGTAGCCAAAAATCTGATCACTTTTGGGGGCGGAGCAGGATGGCAGAGGAGTAGGAGACCTGAATTTCGTCTGGTTTCAGGAATTCAGCTGGATAGGGATCAAACCATTCTGAACACCTACGAACTCAACAGGAGATTGAAGAAAAGAATAGCAACAACTCTCTGAACAGAAAAGTGACCACTTTCTGGAAGGTAGGACGTGTGGAGAAGTGAATCCAAGTCGATATTCAGGAAGATAGATGGCGGGGGGAGGGGGCCTCTATCAGCCGGCTACCGGCAAGTGATAGAGCCGTGGAGCACAAAATCGGAACATTTAGAAGTTGGCTCCACTGAGAGACGTCGCTCCAGTGGCTAAGCAGGGGATGGAACCCTCACAGGACAGTGTGGTCTCAGGATCCTCAGGGTCACAGAAAGACCAGGGGTACCTGAGTGCAGCAGAGCTCCCAGGAACCAGAGCGGGGAACCCAGCTGGAGAGACAGAGCTGAGGAGTGGGCTCTCAGCTCAGGGTTGCCATAAACTGTGATCCACGGCACAGTCGGGTCCCTGCTCTTCCAGCAGGGATGCAACAAGCAGCAGATCCGGGGAGACTCCCCTTCCTCCCCTGGGAGGAGCAGCATGGGAGCACACCACAGGGATCTGCTGGGTTTGGAGACTCCACAGCAAATCAGGCGCCAGAGATAGAAACACTCAGTCACAGGCCAGGTGAGCACGGAGTGCTGCCAGGGACCGGGGAGATGGGAGTGATTGACTGCTTTTCTCTGGGAGCTCACTGAGAAGTGGGACCCCGAGTTCTCAGCTCCTCCGGGTCAGAGATTGGGAGGCCACCATTTTCACTCTCGTCCTCCAAAGCTGTACCAAAAGCTTGCAGGTAACAAAAGCTCCCAAGAGCAAACCTGAGCAGATTACTTAGCCCGGACCAGGCAAGGGCAGAACAATTCAGCCTCCGGCAAAGACATTTGGGAACCACAGCAACAGGCCCCTTCCCCAGAAGATCAGCAAGAACAGCCAGCCAAGACCAAGTTTACCGATCAATGAGAACGGCAGAACTCCAGAGCTAGGGGAATACTGCACATAGAATCCATGCCTTTTTAAGCATGATTCTTTAGTTTTTCAAAGTTAATTTTTTTAACTGTCTTTTTTGTGTGTATTTTTCTTTTTCCCTTTTTCAACCAACATCTTATCAATCCCTTTTTTAAAAAACATTTTTATTTTTCATTTTTAGAGTCATATTCTATCCCTTCATAGTAGTTACCTTTATTTTTGGCATATATATATATACATATATATATATATGTACATATATATATATATATATATATATATATCATTCTCTCTTTAAAATTTGAGATACAGTTTCCTCTAACAGATCAAAATATACCCTAAATCTCTAATGTATGGCTTTGTTCTAGTCTCCTGCCTGATCACGTTCTCTCCATTTTTTTTCTCTTTTTTTTTAAATCCTCTTCTTTCCTTTTTCAAACAACTTCTTATCAATTCCTTTTAAAAATTTTTATAATGTTCATCTTTACAATCATATTCCATCCCTTCATTATATCAACCATTATTTTTGTACATATATAAGTTTTTCTTTCTTTAAAATTTTGGGAGGCACTTTCTTCTAAAAGACCAAAATACACTCAAATCTAGTGTATGACACTAATCTATGCACCAGCCTGATCATATTTGATCATATTCTGTTTTGTTTTTGTTTTGTTCTGTTTTTGTTTGTTTTTATCTTTTTCTTTTTCTTTTTTTTTCTTTTTTCTTTCTTTCGCGTTCTTTTCCACCAGCTTCAGATCCTTTTTAATTGTTTAGAGTATATTTTCTGGGAACGTTTTTACCCTGTTAGCATTTTGTTCTCTCATGCATCTATTCACTGCTGGACAAAATAATAACACAGAAAAAATGACCTCAACAAAAAGAACAAGAGACAGTACCAACTGCCAGTGACCTACTCAATACGGACATAGTATGATGTCAGATCTAGAGTTCAGAATCATGATCTTAAAGATACTAGCTGACCTTGAGGAAAGCATGGAAGTTATTAGAGAAATGCTTTCTAGAAAATAAAGGAACAAAAAACTAAACAAGTCAAAATCAAGAAGGCTATTAATGAGGTGCAATCAAAAATGGGGGCACTAACTGCTAGGATAAATGAGGCAGAATAGAGAATCAGTGATATAGAAGACCAAATAATAGAAAATAAAGAAACTAAGAAAAAGAGAGATAAACAACTACTGCATCACGAGGGCAGAATTCGAGAGATAAGCGATACCATAAGACAAAACAACATTACAATAACTGGGATCCCAGAAGAAGAAGAAAGAGAGAGAGGGGCAGAAGGTATATTGGAGCAAATTATAGTGGAGAACTTCCCTAATTTAGGGAAGGAAACAGGCATCAAAATCCAGGAGGCACAGAGAACCCTTCTCAAAATCAATAAAAATAGGTCAATAGCCGGACATCTAATAGTAAAACCTACGAGTCTCAGAGACAAAGAGAAAATCCTGAAAGCAGCTTGGGAGAAGAGATCTGTAAACTGCAATTGTAGAAACATACGATTAGCAACAGACCTATCCACAGAGACCTGGCAGGCCAGAAAGGACTGGCGTGATATATTCAGAGCACTAAACAAGAAAAATATGCAGCCAAGAATACTATAGCCAGATAGGCTGACATTGAAAATAGAAGGAGAGATAAAAATCTTCCAGGACAAACAAAAACTAAAGGAATTTGCAAACACAAAACCAGGCCTACAAGAAATCTTGAAAGGGGTCCTCTAAGCAAAGAGAGAGCCTAAAAGCAACATAGACCAGAAAGGAACACAACAATATACAGTAACAGTCACCTTATAGGCAATAAAACGGCACTAAATTCCTATCTTTCCATAGTTACCCTGAATGTAAATGGGCTAAATGCCCCAATCAAAAGACACAGGCTATCAGATTGGATTAAAAAACAATACCCATCGATATGCTGTCTGCAAGAGACTCACCTTAGACCCAAAGGTACCCCCAAGATTGAAAGTGAGGGGGTAGAAAACCATTTACCATGCTAATGGACTCCAAAAGAAAGCTGGGGTGGCAATCCTTACAATAGAAAATTAGACTTTAAACCAAAGAGTGTAATAAGAGATGAGGAAGGACACTATATCCTACTTAAAGGGTCTATCCAACAAGAAGATCTAACAATTGTAAATATCAATGCCCCTAACATGGGAGCAGCCAATTATATAAGGCAATTAATAACAAAAGCAAAGAAACACATTGACAACAATACAATAATAGTGGGGGACTTTAACACCCCTTCAATGAAAATGAAAGATCATCTAAATATAAGATCAAAATGGAAATAAATACTTTAAATGAAACACTGCACCAAATAGACTTGACAGACATATTCAGAACATTCCACACCAAAGCAACAGAATACACATTCTTCTCTAGTGCCCATTGAACATGCTCCAGAATAGATCACATCCTAGGTCACAAATCAGGTCTCAACTAGTACCAAAAGATTGGGATCATTCCCTGCCTATTTTCAGACCACAATGCTTTGAAACTAGAACTCAATCCACAAGAGGAAAGTCAGGAAGAACTCAAATACATGGAAGCTAAAGAACAACCTACTAAAGAATGAATGGGACAACCAGGAAATTAAAGAAGAATTAAAAAAATTCATGGAAACCAATGAAAATGAAAACACAACTGTTCAAAATCTCTGGGATGCAGCAAAGGCCATCCTAAGAAGAAAGTATATAGCAATAACAGCCTTTCTCAAAAAACAAGAAAGGTCTCAAATACACAACCTACCCCTACGCCTAAAGGAGCTGGAAAAAAAAAAACAGCATATAAAGCCTAAACCCAGCAGAAGAAGAGAAATAATAAAGAGCAGAGCAGAAATCAATGAAATAGAAACCAAAAGAACAGTAGAACAGATCAACAAAACTAGGACCTGGTTCTTTGAAAGAATTAACTAGATCGATAAACCCCTGGCCAGACTTATCAAAAATTAAAGAGAAACGACCCAAATCAACAAAATCATGAATGAAAGAGGAGAGATCACAACCAACACCAAATAAATACAAACAATGATAAGAACATATTATGAGCAACTCTATGCCAGCAAATTAGATAACCTGGAAGAAACGAATGCATTCTTAGAGATGTATCAACTACCAAAACTGAACCAGGAAGAAATAGAAAACCTGAACAGACCTATAACCACTAAGGAAATTGAAGCAGTCATCAAAAATCTCCCAACAACAAAAGCTCAGGGCCAGATGGCTTCCCAGGGGAATTCGACCCAACATTTAACGAAAAATTAATACCTACTCTTCTGAAACTGTTCCAAAAAATAGAAATGGAAGGAAAACTTCCAAAGTCGTTTTATGAGGCCAGCATTACCTTGATCCCAAAACCAGACAAAGACCCCATCAAAAAGGAGAATTACAGACCAATATCCCTGATGAACATGGATGCAAAAACTCTCACCAAAATACTAGCCAATAGGATCCAACAGTACATTAAAAGGATTATTCACCACGACCAAGTGGGATTTATCCCTGGGCTGCAAGGTTGGTTCAACATCCGCAAATCAATCAACGTGATACAATATATTAACAAAAGAAAGAACAAGAATCATATGATCCTCTCAACAGATGCAGAAAATGCATTTGACAAAGTACAGCATCCTTTCTTGGTCAAAACTCTTTAGAGTTTAGGGATAAAGGGTACATACCTCAATATCATAAAAGCCATCTATGAAAAATCCACAGCAAATATCCTTCTCAATGGGGAAAAACTGAGAGTTTTCCCCCTAAGGCCAGGAGCACAGCAGGGATGTCCACTATCACCACTGCTATTCAACATAGTATTAGAAGTCCTAGCCACAGCAATCAGACAACAAAAAGAAATCAAAGGCATCCAAATTGGCAAAGAAGTCAAACATTCACTGTTTGCAGATGACATGATACTTTATGTGCAAAACCCCAAAGACTCCACCCCAAAACTGCTAGAACTCATATAGGAATTCAGTAAAGTGGCAGGATATAAAATCAATGCACAGAAATCAGTGGCATTCCTATACACCAAAAACAAGACAGAAGAAAATGAAAATAAGGAGTCAATCCCATTTACAATTACATCGCAAACCATAAGATACCTAGGAATAAATTTAACCAAAGAGGCAAAGGATCTGTACTCAGAAAACTATAAAATACTCATGAAAAAAATTGAAGAAGACACAAAGAAATGGAAAAATGCTCCATGCTCATGGATTGGAAGGACAAATATTGTGAAGATGTCAATGCTATCTAGAGCAATCTACACATTCAATGTAATCCGCATCAAAAGCCATTTACTTTTTTCAAAGAAATGGAACCAATAATCCTAAAATTTGTATGGAACCAGAAAAGACCCTGCACAGCCAGAGAAATGTTGAAAAGGAAAAGCAAAGCTGGTGGCATCACAATTCTGGCCTTCCAGCTCCATTACAAAGCTGTCATTCTGAAGACAGTATGGTCCTGGCACAAAAACAGGCACATAGATCAATGGAACAGAATAGAGCGCCCAAAATTGGACCCTCGACTCTATGGTCAACTAATCTTTGACAAAGCAGGAAAGAATGTCCAATGGAAGAAAGACAGTCTCTTCAACAAATGGTGTTGGGAAAATTGGACAGCCACATGCAGAAGAATGAAACTGGACCATTTCCTTACACCACACACAAAAATAGACTCCAAATGGTTGAAAGGCGTAAATGTGAGACAGGAGTCCATCCAAATCCTAAAAAGAACACAGGCAACAACCTCTTTGACCTCAGCCACAGCAACATCTTCCTAGAAACATCGCCAAAGGCAAGGGAAGCAAGGGCAAAAATGAACTATTGGGACATCATCAAGATAAAAAGCTTTTGTACAGCAAAAGAAACAGTCAAGAAAACCAAAGGACAACTGACAGAATGGGAGAAGATATTTGCAAATGACATATCAGATAAAGGGCTAGTATCCAAAATCTATAAAGAACTTATGAAACTCAACACCCAAAGAACAAAGAATCCGATCAAGAAATGGGCAGAAGACATGAACAGACATTTTTCCAAAGAAGACATCCAAATGGCCAACAGACACATGAAAAAGTGCTCAATATTGCTCCACATCAGGGAAATCCAAATCAAAACCTCAATGAGATACCACCTCACACCAGTCAGAATGGCTAAAATTAACAAGTTAGGAAATGACAGATGTTGGCGGGGATGCGGAGAAAGGGGAACCCTCCTCCACTGTTGGTGGGAATGCCAGCTGGTGCAACCACTCTGGAAAACAGTATGGAGGTTCCTCAGAAAGTTGAAAATAGAGCTACCCTATGACCCAGCAATTGCACTACAGGCTATTTACAAATGTAGATACAAATGTAGGGATCCGAAGGGGTTCGTGCACCCCGATGTTTATAGCAGCAATGTCCACAATAGCCAAACTGTGGAAAGAGCCAAGATGTCCATTGACAGATGAATGGATAAAGAAGAAGTGGTATATATATATAAAATGGGATATTATGCAGCCATCAAAAGGAATGAAATCTTGCCATTTGCAATGACGGGGAGGGAACTGGAGGGTGTTAAGGTGAGCGAAATAAGTCAATCAGAGAAAGACATGTATCATATGACCTCACTGATATGAGTAATTGTTAATCTCAGGAAACAAACTGAGGGTTGCTGGAGTGGTGGGGGGTGGGTGGATGGGGTGGCTGGGTGATAGACTTTGGGGAGGTTATGTGCTATGGTGAGCACTGTGAATTGTGCAAGACTGTTGAATCACAGATCTGTACCTCTGAAACACATAGTGCAATATATGTTAAGAAAAAAAAAGAAGAAAATAGCAGAAGGGGAAGAATGAAGCAGGGGAATCAGAGGGGGAGACCATGAGAGACGATGGACTCTGGAAAACAAACTGAGGGTTCTAGAGGGGAGGGGGATGGGAGGATGGGTTAGCCTGGTGATGGATATTAAAGAAGGCACGTTCTGCATGGAGCACTGGCTGTTATGCAGAAACAATGAATCATGGAACACTATATCAAAAACTAATGATGTAATGTATGGTGATTAACATAACAATAAAAAATTAAAGGAGAAAAAAATCTGATCATTTTTTCTATTAGTGGTTTATTTGTTTAGATTCCACTTATAAATAAAATCATACACTCTTTCTCTGTCTGACTTATTTCATTTAGCATAATGCCCTCAAGGTCCATATATGCTGTAACAAATGGCAGGATATGGCAGGATTTTCTTCTTTCTAATGGCTGATTAAAATATAGTATAATATAATATAATATAATATAATATAATAGTATAGTGTAGTATAATATATTATACTATATTAGATATATAAATATTACATATGATGTAATGTAATATTTGTATTGTATATGTAATGTAACATAATGTAATATTATATAATGTCACATACTTATTTTTATTTTATTTTTACATTCTATTTTTGTTATTTATTTATATATTCTATTTGTTATATTTATTTATATTTTGTTATAACTTTTATTTCAATATATTATTTATTATATTCATTTATATGATGTAAAATGTTATATATATTTATGTAACATAAATATGTACATTTTATATATAATTATATAAAATGATTTATAAAATAATAATTATAATGGTGACTAACAAAACATAACAAAAATAAATAAAATAATAATTATATAAAATGTAATATATATAATTACATTATATTATATAATTTATAAAAATTATATATTTTTTTTCTTTATTCACTAATGGTTGATGGACACAGGTTGTTTCTGTGTCTTGTTATTTTAACTAATGCTGTAGTAAAAATGGGGTTTTGTTTCCTCCGTATATACACAGAAGTGGAATTGCTGGGTTATATGGTATTTCTATTTTTAATTTTTTGAAGAACCTCAATACAGTTTTCCATGGTGAGAGCACAAATTAACATTCCCCACAACAGTGCACAGGTTTTCTTTTATTCCACATCCTTACCAGTATTTGTTATCTTTTACTTTTTCATAATAGTCATTCTAACAGATGTGAGGTCACATCTCACTGTTTTTTTCCCTTTTTAAAAATTTTAATTCCAGTGTAGTTAATATACAGTGTTATATTAGTATCAGATGTACAATATAGTCATTCAAAAATTCTATACATTACTCAGTGCTCATCATGACAAGTGTATTCTTAATCTGCTTCACCTATTTCACCCATCCCCCCACCCACTTCTCCTCTGTTAACCATCTCTTTCTTCTTTTAAGCTAACAGTCTGTTTCTCAGAGTCTCTCCCTTTTTTTGCTCTTTGCTTTCTTTTTTAAATTCCATATATGAGTGAAATCATATGGTATTTGTCTTTCTCAGGCTGACATATCACTTAGCATTATATTCTGGACCAATTCATGTTGTTGCAAATGGCAAGATTTCATTTTTTTTTTTTTTGTCTTTTTAGAGAGGGAGAGAGAGGAGTGAAGGGGCAGAGTGAGAGGGAGAGAGAGAATCACAAGCAGGCTCCATGCTTAGCATGGAGCCTGATGCAGGGCTCAATCTCATGACCCTGAGATCATGACCTGAGCTGAAATCAAGAGTTGGACCCTTACCTGACTGAGCCACCAGGCACACCAAGATTTCATTATTTTTTTTTTTTTATGGCTGAATAATATTCTGTTGTATATCTATAGCCATCTTCTTTATCCACTCATATATTGATGGATATTTGGGCTGCTTCCCTAGTCTGGCTATTGTAAATAATGCTGCAATGTATCCCTTCAAATTAGTGTTTTTTTGTTCTTTAGGTAAATACCTAGTAGTGCAATTCCTAGATCATAGGAAAGTTCTATTGTTAATTTTTTAAGGAACCACTATACTGTCTTCCAAAGTTGTACCAGTTTGCATTCCTACCAACAGTGCACGAGGTTTCCTTTTTCTCCATATCCTCACCAACATTTGTCATTTCTTGAGTTTTTTATTTCAGCCATTCTAACAGGTATGAGGTAATATCATATTGTAGTTTTGATTTTCATTTCCTTGATGATGAGTAATGTTTAATATCTTCTCATGTGTCTGTTGGCCAGCTGTATGTCTTCTTAAGAGAAATGTCTGGTCATGTCTTCTGCCATTTTTAAATTGGATTTTATATGTTTTTTGAGTGTAGAGTTGTATCAGTTCTTTACGTATTTTGGATGCTGACACTTTATGAGGTATGTCATTTGCAAATATCTTCTCCCATTCAGTAGGTTGTCTTTTAGTTTTAATTGTTTCCTTCACTGTGCTGAAGCTTTTTATTTTGATGTAGTCCCAATAGTTTATTGCTTTTGGTTTGCTTGCCTCAAGAGACATATCTAGAAAGAAATTGTTATGGCTAATGTTGAAGAAATTATTGTCTTTGCTCTCTACTAGGAGTTTTATAGTTTTCAGATCTCACATTTAGGTCCTTAATTCATTTGGGGATTTTTTATTTATTTTAATTTATTTTTATAAGTTCAATAAGCCAACATTAGTTTTTGATGTAGTGTTCAATGATTCAATAGTTGCATATAACACCCAGTGCTCATCACATCACGTGCCCTCCTTGATATTTTTGTGCATGGTGTAAGAAAGTAGTTCAGTTTCATTCTTTTAAAAGTCGCTGTCCAGTTTTGTCAGAATCATCTGTTGAAGAGACTGTCTCTCTTTACAATTGTACATTCTTCCTCTTTGGTTAGAGATTAACTGACCATAAAATCGTGGGTTAATTTCGTTGCTCTCTATTCTGTTCTATTGATCTATGTGTCTGTTTTGTGCCAGTACCATACTGTTTTGATTATTACAGATTTCTACTATATCTTGAAATCTGGATTGTGATACCTCCAGTTTTGTTCTTCTCCAAAATTGCTTTGGCTATTTGATGTCCTTTGTGGTTCCACACAAATTTTAGAATTATTTGTTCTAGTTCTGTGAAAAATGCTGTTGGTGTTTTAATACGGATTGCTTTAAATCTGTAGATATCTTTGAGTAGTATAGACATTTTATTTACTTATTTATTTATTTGTTTGTTTGTTTGTTTGTTTGTTTGTTTATTTGATACAGGGAGACACAAAAGTCCCAAGAGTTCATTTCTGCCCTTGCTTCCGTTGCCTTTGGCGATGTTTCTAGGAAGAAGTTGCTGTGGCTAAGGTCGAAGAGGTTGTTGCCTGTGTTCTCCTTTAGGATTTGGAAGGACTCCTGTCTCACATTTAGGTCTTTCAACCATTTTGAGTCTATTTTTGTGTGTGGTGTAAGGAAATAGTCCAGTTTCATTTTTCTGCATGTGGCTGTCCAGTTTTCCCAACACCATTTGTTAAAGAGACTTTTTTCCACTGGATGTTCTTTTCTGATTTGTTGAAGATGAGTTGACCATAGAGTTGAGGGTCCATTTCTGGGCTCTCTATTCTGTTCCATTGATCTATGTGTCTGTTTTTGTGCCAGGACCATACTCTCTTCCTGATGACAGCTCTGTAATAGAGCTGGAAGTCTGGATTTGTGATGCCACCAGCTTTGCTTTTCTTTTACACCATTCCTCTGGCTATTCAGGGTCTTTTCTGGTTCCATACAAATTTTAGGATTATTTGTTCCATTTCTTTGAAAAAAGTGGATGGTATTTTGATGGAGATTGCATCAAATGTGCAGATTGCTCTAGGTAGCATTGACATCTTCACACAATATTTGTTCTTCCAATCCATGAGCATAGAGAATTTTTTTCCATTTCTTTGTGTCTTCTTCAATTTCTTTCATGAGTATTTTATAGTTTTCTGAGTACAGATCCTTTGTCTCTTTGGTTAGATTTATTCCTAGGTATCTTACGGTTTTGGGTGCAATTGTAAATGGGATCGACTCCTTATTTTCACTTTCTTCTATCTTCTTGATGGTGTATAGGAATGCCACTGATGTCTGTGCATTGATTTTATATCCTGCCACTTTACTGAATTCCTATATGAGTTCTAGCAGTTTTGGGGTGGAGTCTTTTGGGTTTTCCAAATAAAGTATCATATCATCTGCAGAGTGAGTTTTTGACTTTTTCTTTGCCAATTTGGATGCCTTTGATTTCTTTATGTTGTCTGATTGCTGTGGCTAGGACTTCTCATACTATGTTGAATAACACTGGTGATAGTGGACATCCCTGCCACATTCCTGACCTCAGGGGGAAAGTTCTCAGTTTTTCCCCATTGAAAATGATATTTGCTGTGGGTTTTTCATAGATGGCTTTTATGATATTGAGGTATGTACCCTCTAACCCTATACTCTGAAGAGTTTTGATCAAGAAAGGATGCTGGACTTTGTCAAATGCTTTTTCTGCATCTATTGAGAGCATCATATGGTTCTTGTTCTTTCTTTTCTCTATGAATTGTATCACATTGATTGATTTGCAGATGTTGAACCCACCTTGCAGCCCAGGGATAAATCCCACTGGGTCGTGGTGAATAATCCTCTTAATGTACTGTTGGATCCTATTGGCTAGTATTTTGGTGAGAATTTTTGCATCCATGTTCATCAAGGCTATTGGTGTGTAATTCTCCTTTTTGATGGGGTCTTTGTCTGGTTTGGGGATGTAGGTAATGGAGGCCTCATAAAATGAGTTTGGAAGTTCTCCTTCCATTTCTACTTTTTGGAACTGTTTCAGAAGGATGGGTATTAATTCTTCTTTAAATGTTTGGTAGAATTCTTCTGGGAAGCCATCTGGCCCGGGCTTTTGGTTGTTGGGAGATTTTTGATGACTGCTTCAATTTCCTTAGTGGTTATAGGTCGGTTCAGGTGTTCTATTTCTTCCTGGTTCAGTTTTGGTAGTTAATACATCTCTAGGAATGCATCCATTTCTTCCAGATTATCTAATTTGCTGGCATAAAGTTGCTCATAATATGTTCTTATCATTGTTTGTATTTCTTTGGTGTTGGTTGTGATCTCTCCTCTTTCATTCATGATTTTGTTGATTTGGGTCATTTCTCTTTTCTTTTTGATAAGTCTGGCCAGGGGTTTATCAATCTATTTAATTCTTTCAAAGAACCAGGTCCTAGTTTTGTTGATCTGTTCTACTGTTCTTTTGGTTTCTATTTCATTGATTTCTCCTCTAATCTTTATTATTTCTCTTCTCCTGCTGGGTTTAGGCTTTATTTGCTGTTTCTTTTTCCAGCTCCTTTAGGTGTAGGGTTAGGTTGTGTACTTGAGACCTTTCTTGTTTCTTGAGAAAGGTTTGTATTGCTATATACTTTCCTCTTAGGATGGCCTTTGCTGCATCCCAAAGATTTTGAACACTTGTGTTTTCATTTTTATTTGTTTCCATGATTTTCTTTAATTCTTCTTTAATTTCCTGGTTGACCCATTCATTCTTTAGTAGAATGTTCTTTAACCTCCATGTATTTGAGTTCTTTCCAACTTTCCTCTTGTGTTTGAGTTCTAGTTTCAAAGCATTGTGGTTTGAAAATATGTAGGGAATGATCCTAATCTTTTGGTACTGGTTGAGACCTGATTTATGACCTAGGTTGTCATCTATTCTGGAGCATGTTCAATGGGCACTAGAGAAGAATGTGTATTCTGTTGCTTTGGGGTGGAATGTTCTGAATATTTCTCTGAAGTCCATTTGGTCCAGTGTGTCATTTAAAGTCTTTATTTCCTTGTTGATCTTTTGCTTAGACGATCTGTCCATTACAGTGAGGGGGATGTTAAAGTCCCCCACTATTACTGTGTTGTTGTTGATGTGTTTCTTTGTTTTTGTTATTAATTGCCTTATATAATTGGCTGTTCCCATGTTAGGGGCATAGATATTTACGATTGTTAGATCTTGTTGGATAGACCCTTTAAGTAGGATATAATGTCCTTCCTCATCTCTTATTACAGTCTTTGGTTTAAAATCTAATTTGTCTGATATAAGGATTGCCACACCAGCTCTCTTTTGGTGTCCATTAGCATGGCAAATAGTTTTTCACCCCTTCACTTTCAATCTGGGGGTGACTTTGTGTCTATAATGAGTCTCTTGCAGACAGCATATCAGTGGGTCTTGTTTTTTAATCCAATCTGATAGCCTGTGTCTTTTGATTGGGGCATTTAGCCCATTTATATTAAGGGTAAATATTGAAAGATATGAATTTAGTGCCATTGTATTGTCTCTAAGGTGACTGCTACTGTATATTGTCTGTGTTCCCTTCTGGTCTATTTTGCTTTTAGGCTCTCTCTTTGCTTAGAGGACCCCTTTCAATATTTCTTGTAAGGCTGGTTTCGTGGTTGCAAATTCCTTTAGTTTTTGTTTGTCCTGGAAGCTTTTTATCTCTCCTTCTATTTTCAATGACAGCTTAGCTAGATATACTATTCTTGGCTGCATATTTTTCTGATTTAGTGCTCTGAATATATCATGCCAGTCCTTTCTGGGCTGCCAGGTCTCTGTGCATAGATCTGTTTTCAATCTAATATTTCTACCATTGTAGGTTACATATTTCTTCTCCTGTGCTGCATTCAGGATTTTCTCTTTGTCTCTGAGACTCATAAGTTTTACTATTAGATGCCAGGGTGTTGACCTATTTCTATTGATTTTGAGAGGGGTTCTCTGTGCCTCCTGGATTTTGATGCCTGTTTTCTTCCCCAAATTAGGGAAGTTCTCTGCTATAATTTGCTCCAATATACCTTCTGCCCCTCTCTCTCTTTCTTCTTCTTCTGGGATCCCAATTAGTCTAATGTTGTTTCATCTTATGGTATCACTTATCTCTCGAATTCTGCCCTCGTGATCCAGTAGTTTTTATCTCTTTTTCTCAGCTTCTTTATTTTCCATTATTTGGTCTTCTATATCACTGATTCTCTATTCTGCCTCACTTATCCTAGCAGTAAGAGCCCCCATTTTTTATTGCACCTCATTAATAGCCTTTTTGATTTCAACTTGGTTAGATTTTAGTTCTTTTATTTCTCCAGAAATAAAAACTTCCACGTTTTTTTCAAGCCCAGCTAGTATCTTTAAAATCGTCATTCTGAACTCTAGTTCCAACATCGTACAAATGTCTGTATTGTTTAGGTCCCTGGCAGTTGGTACTGTCTCTTGTTCTTTTTGTTGAGGTGATTTTTTTCCATCTTGTCTTTTTGTCCAGAGGAGAATAGAGGAATGAGAGAACAAAATGCTAACCGGGTAACAGTGCCCCTAGAAAATATACACCAAACAAATCAGAAAAGACCTGAAACCGTGGGAAAAGAAAAGGAAGGAAAGAAAAAAGAAAAAGAAAAGAAAAGAAGAAAAAGATAAAAACAAGATAAACGAAACAAAACAAAAAAACAGAATATGATCAAATATAATCAGGCTGGTGCATAGATCAGTGCCACACACTTGATTTTGGGCCTATTTTGGTTAGAAGAACATGCCTCCCAAAATTTTAAAGAAAGAAAAACTTATATATGTACAAAAATAAGGGTTAATAAAATGAAGGGATGGAATATGACTGTAAAATGGTAATTATAAAAGCTTTTATAAAAGGAATTGATAAAATAAGAAGTTGGTTGAAAAAAGAAAGAGGAGGATTTTAAAAAAAAGCCATACTTTAGAGATTTAGGGTATATTTTGATCTGTTAGAAGAAACTGTATCTCAAAATTTTAGAGAGAACAACATATATATACTAAAAATAAGGGTAACTACCTGAAGGGATAGAATATGGCTCTAAAACTGAAAAATAAAAAATATTTTTTAAAAAAGGGATTGATAAGTTGTTGGTTGAAAATGGAAAAAGAAAAGTTCAAAAAAAAAAAGGAAAGGAAAAACAGTTAAGAAAAATTAACTTTGAAAGACTAAAGAATCATGGTAAAAAAACCATGAATTCTATGTGCAGTATATCCCTAGCGCTGGAGTTCTGCCATTCTCGATAGGTAAACTTGATCTTGCTGGCTGTTCTTGCTGATCTTCTTGGGGAGGGGCCTGTTTCCATGGTTCCCAAGTGTTTTTGCCAGTGGCGGAATTGCCCCGCCCTTTCTGGGTCCCAGTTAAGTAATCTCAGGTTTGCTCGCGGGAGGTTTTTTTCCCTCCAAGCTTTTGGTACAGCTTTGGAGGATGAGAGTGAAAATGGCGGCCTCCCAATCTCTGCCCCAGAGGAGCTGAGAACTCGGGACCCCACTCCTCAGTGTGCCCCCAGAGAAAAGCAGTTAATCACTCCCATCTCCCCGGTCTCTGGCCACACTCCATGCTCACCTGGCCCAAGACTGAGCATTTCTATCTCTGCCATACGAACCTGTGTGGGATCTCCAAACCAAGCAGATCCCTGTGGTGTGCTCCCGTGCCACCCCTCCTGGGGGAAGAAGGGGGGGTCTCCCCGGATCTGCCGCTTGTTGGGTCCCTGCTGGAGGAGCAGTGGTTTATGGCAACCCCAAGCTGAGAGCCCACTCCTCAGCATTGTCTCTGCAGCTGGCTTCTCTGCTCTGATACCTGGAAGCTCTGTCTCACTCAGACAACCCCCGGTCTTCCTGTGACCCTGAGGGTCCTGAGACCACCCTGTCCCAGCGAGGGTTCCACCCCTGCTTAGCCACTGGAGCAACGTCCCTCAGTGGGGCCGACTTCTAAAAGTTCCGATTTTGTGATCTGCTGCTCTATCACTTGCCAGAAGCGGCCGTCAGAGGCCCCCTTCCCTGCTGGAATATCGCCTCTGATTCACATCTCTGCACGTCCTACCTTCCAGAAAGTGGTTGCTTTTCTGTTCATAGAGTTGTTGTTATTCTTTTCTTTGATCTCCTGTTGAGTTTGTAGGTGTTCAGAATGGTTTAATCCCTATCCAGCTGAATTCCTGGGACCAGACGAAATCCAGGTCTCCTACTCCTCCACCATCTTGCTCTGCCTGTTGTGGACCAACCTCCATCCCTCCATTTTCAATCTGCATGTGACTTTAGGTCTGAAATGAGTCCTTTGTTGGCAGCATATATTTGTGCTTACCATTCAATTTATATATAACATCTTAGATATATAGCTGTCTATATTAAGTTGATTATGACTTAAAATTACACCTATTCTTTACTGTTTTTCCCCAAACCCTACATTTTGGGTATATGATGTAGTAATCACATCCTTTTATTTTGTAAATCCCTTCACTGATTTTTATAGGTATACTTGTTTTTACTGCTTTTGAGCTTTCTACTTTTCTTCCTTCTACTTACAGTCTTTTCTTTCCACTCAAATAGTCCCCTTAAACAGTTCTTGTAGGTCTGATTTATTGGTCATAAATTCCTTTAACTTTTGTTTGTCTGGGCAACTATCTCTCCTTCTATTCTGAATGATAGCATTGGTATATGAAGTATTCTTGCAGGGTTTTTCTTTCAGCACTTTGAATGTATCCTGCTTCTCCCCTTTGGCCTTCAAAGTTTCCATGACATAACCGCTGATAGCCTTAAGGGTTTTCCCTTGTATGTAACTTTTTTGTTTGTTTCTTTGTTTCTTTGTCTGTTTTGTTTTGTCTTACTGCTTTTAAAATTCTCTCTTTATCACCACATTTTGTCATGTTATGTATGTATATTTATTATTTGGTTTTATTTATTTATTTGGAGAGAGAGAGCAGGGGGAAGGGCAGAAGGAGATGGAGAGTGAGAATCTCAACCAAACCATACTGAGCACAGAGCCTGATGTAGGGCTCAATCCCATGACCCTGAGATCATGATCTGAGCCAAAATCAAAAGTTGGATGTTTAACCAACTGAGCCAACCAGGGGCCCCATTACTTTCTCTTATTTTAATTATTATTTTTATTGGTGTGGGCCTTCTTGGGTTGATTTTGTTGAAGTTCTCTGTGCCTCCCAGATCTGGATTTCTGTTTCCTTCCCCTGATTCAGGATGTTTTCATCTATTATTTCTTCAAATAAATATTCTGCCCCCTTTTCTCTCTCTTCTCCTTCTGGGATCCCTATTATGTGAATGTTATTACACTAGATGGTGACACTGAGTTCCCTAATTTAATTTTCATTTGATAGCATTTTTTTTTCTCTCTTCTGCTCAGCCTGATTGATTACTCTGTTCCTCTGGTCACTGATTTATTCTTCTGCTTCTTCTAGTCTACTATTTATTCCATCTAGTGTACTTTAATTTCAGTTATTGAGTTTTTCATCTCTGATTGGTTCTTTTTTTTATGTTCTATAACTCTTTTTGGGGGATCTCACTGAGGTCATCCACTCTTCTAAAGTCCAGTGCATAGCTTTATGACCATTACTTTAAGTTCTTTACCAGGCATATTACTTATATCTGTTTTATTTGGCTCTCTTGCTGTGATTTTATCCTGTTTTTTTCACTTGAGACATTTTTCTCTGTCTCTTCATTTTATCAAACTCTTTGTGTCTGATTTTATATTTAAGAATATCAACTGTGTCTCCTGCTCTTGAAAGTAGTGATCTTATGAAGAAGAGGTCCTGTAGTGACATTCAATGAAATGTTCCCTGTTGACCAGACTTGGTGCTTCAGGTGTGTCTACTGTGTTATGCTTGTGCCCTACTGTTATAGATCAACCGTTTTTTCCTTCAGTCCAGTCATCTACAATGGCTCTCTTTGCCTATTGTGGGCAGTGTTTTGTCCTTGTGTTGTCTGTGAGTCAGTCTGAGGCCTCTGTGGGCTAGAGTTGAATAAGACTAGGCATTGTCAGAGATGTAGTAGCACTGAACTACTGAGCATTTTTCCTCTGTTGTCCCCTGAGAAGCTTTCATTGGTGGGCTGGACCTGCAGTCAAACCAACACTCTATCCACATCCCACTGCTGGGGCTACAGTCTGATGGTGTGTGGTTATCTTCCCCTCTCCCTGAAGCAGCAGGCACACTGGAGTGGTGGTGTCCCCTGTTAGGGTTGCTTGCATACTGCCAGACTTGTAGCACATCTTTGGATAGGTTCCAGCCAAAAACATATTGGAAGGGGAAGGATGGAAGAATGAGGGTGCAGGGATCATGGTATTAGCAAGGTTGGATATGTCTCTTGTGGAGGAGACCTAGAGCCACTTTAGAAAACTGCCACCTGGCTGGAAGTGTAAATTCCCAGGAGAGTACAAGGGCAGCATATGTGGTGTTAGCAAGGATTGCATGGGTCTGCTATGGAAGAAGACCTGAAGCAGCTTCAGACTGAGGCTGGCGAGGTTGGAGGGGGCAGATCCACAGAAGAGCATAGGCTGGGGCATTCAGTGTTAGCAAGGTTTGTTTGGGTCTGCTTGGGAGGAGAATTGGTATAAAGGCTGGCTGAAGGGAGCATGTCCTCAGAAAACACTGGGATGGGGTGCACTGTTAGCAAGTTAGGTGGAAAGTATTGACACTGTGTTGGTTTCCACAGGCGTCCCTGTGGTTAGGCTTGGGGGAGCAGCCCCTTTGTTCCTGAAAAGTCTCCCAAAGATCCTTGTCCCATCAGCACACACACTGAAATTAATAAACAAACCTCTTACCCATATACCCCAGGTGTTTTTTCAAACCGCTTCTTCCACACTGTATTTCAGTGGGGCTGTTTGTTGTCCCAGAACAGAGCACACTGATTTTTAAAGTTCCAGGTCTTAAGACCTGCTGATTGTAAGAATTCAAGAAATTTGGCCCCTCTGGTTTTCAAAGCCAAATGTTATGGGGATTTTTCTTCCTCATTGGGGTTCCCCATGTCTGGAATGCTTGGTGTGAGGGTCTGTTTCTCTTTCCATAACCACAACGTCCTTCTCTCCTACAGATAGTCTCGTAGGTCCATTTAGCTCCTGTCCCCATCTCTATGCTTCCTACCCTCTTAGATGCGGTCTCTTCTTTACATTTAATTAGTCTATTCTGCCAGGCTTTGGGTTGTTTTCTGGGTTATTTACACTGATGTTGGTGTTATCTAGTTGTATCCATGGGGCAAGGTGAGCTTAGGAACTTCCTACTCTACCATCTTCCCCAGACGTCCATGTCATTGTTTTTGATTTGCTTTTCCCGAAAGATTAGTGATGCTGAACACTTTTTAATGTACTTATTAGCCATTTGAATGTCTTCTTTAGATAAATTGCCTTTTCAGGTCCTTTACCCATTTTTAGATTATTTGTCTGAAATTGAGTTGTAGGAGCTCTTTATATATTTTAGATGTAAATCCCTTTCAGATATATGACTTGTAAATATTTCTTCCATTCTTTAGGTTGCCTTTTCATTTTGTTCATTGCTAAATTTATTGATATAGGTCAATGAGGCAGAGATTGCATATTTAATGTTGCAATGTAGGAAGTTTGAAAGCGTTCTAACAGTTTGTTGGGATGGATGGCTAGAGCCCAGATCAAATGATGGCCTACTTTGAGCAAAATGGAAATGCCTGATCATGCTTGGCTTTGTATAGTGGAAGGGATTGAGAATCTGAACAGCACCAAAATGTTAGAGTAGATTTTTCATATAAGTAGATTTTTTCATATAACATTCCCATTACTCACACTGGGAATGTTCAGAAGACATTTCTTTCACCAGTACCTTGGGAAAGAAATTGAGAGGGGAGCACCAGCATTAGTAATAAGCTTTGTGATATCTCTTCTCTTTGGACAGATTAGGTGGGAACCACAGCCACACAATTGGAATCTAAATACTTGGGGGTTATTGGATACTGGGATGGCAGTAGCCAAATGGCATCACTCAATTGCCATAGGCAGTAGGTGTAGTTACTATAATGGATAGCAGAGTCAGTACACAGAATAGTCTGGTTTTTACAGACCTACGGTACTGGCTAGTTAGTCATTTTTTTTTTTTTTTAGAAGCAAATGATATAGGAAGCCTACTGAATTCTTACTTGAACTGGGGGCATCTGGGTGGCGCAGTCAGTTAAGCATCTGACTCTTGGTTCCAGCACAGGTAGTGATCTCATGGTCATGAGACCAAGCCCCGCATTGGGCTCTGCACTCTGAGTCGACTTAAGTTTCTCTCTATAAAATAAATAAATAAATAAATAAATAAATAAATAATAAATCTTACTTGATCTGTAGCAGCAGAAAAGATCTATGTTGTATTAACAAAAATCTAACTTCAACAATAAAAAAAGAGAATCTCAGTCCATTAATAAACTGCAGACTTGAGCCTGTCTACAGACCCAAAGCCACTTGAATGAAGGGATAGCCAGATGCCCTGGATAAAGGAACCCAATACACTAAAAACATAGATATACTTTATTTTTTCCAGTCTTCCTCAAAAGGACCTACTGCATTTTACCAGGGTAACTACAAATTGGGGGAAAAACAATCATACAATTCTAGGACTACTGTACACTGGACATGAACTGACATTGCTTCCAGGATTCAAAACATCATGGTGAGACTCCAGTCAGAAAAGGGGCTTATGGGGGAGAGGAAAGATGGCAGAGGAGTAGGGGACCCTATTTCAACTGGTCCCCAGAATTGAGCTTGATATCTACCAGATGACTCTGAGCACCCACGAAATCAGCCTGAGATGTAAGATGATCTGGATCTCTACAAACAGAGTATCACAGGCAGTTGATTTCAAGGTACGAAACGGGGAGCTGTGGTTCTGCAAGCAGATATTGGAGGATAAGCAAAAGCAGGAAGGTGCCTGACCGTGGTGATCCTACACCGTAAGTGAGCAACAACCTCGCTCCCTGGGGACAAGGCACAGACTTGCAGACCAGTAGTGGTGGAGAAAGGACTCTAGGGCACCCCCAGGGTAGAAACCCAGAGCGGCAGGGTCGCACATGCGAACTGAGAGCACCTGGCAGTTTAAGAAGCACAAAAGGCAGAGATGTGCCCCGACTTGGAGGCAGGACTGCAAGCACTGCAGAGGGGCACACAACCTGGGATGCTGCACTTTATACCAGAATGGACAGAAACGGAGACACTGTGGCCTGGAGAGCTCAATGAAGAACAGACTGTGGATATCTCTGCTTTGAGGCAGAGAGTTGGAAACGGTCTCTTCTGCTCTGACTCATGGAAGAGACACGGAAAGCCACCAGGGAAAGCCGCCAGAGAACAAAAGCCCCCAAAACTGATTCCCACTGAGCCCATCCCCCACCACAGGGGGGCAGGGCAACTGCGCCCAAACAGGGTTGCCTGAGCAACAGTGTGGCAGGCCCCTTCCCCAGAAGAAAGGCTGGGAAAACAAGAGGCCAGCAACCCTAAAGACCCTAGAAAACAGGTGCATCTTGCTAGGGTTCTGGTCAATAATCTGGACTCTATACATTCCCTCAAACACCCATCAACAGAATGACTAGGAGGAGGAAGCCCCAAAATAGAAAAGATGCAGAGATTATGACTTATGCCGTAGATTTACAAATGGATGCAGATATAACCAAGATGTTGGAGATGAAATTCAGGATAGCAATTGTGAAGACAATGGCTAGAATGGAGAAATCAATTAATGGCAACATAGAGTCTCTAAGGGCAGAAATGAAAGCTGAACTGGTAGAACTTATAAATGCTATCAATGAGATTGAATCCAATCTAGATAATCTAACAGCTAGGGTAACTGAGGCAGAAGAGAGAATAAGCGACCTGGAAGACAATATAATAGATAAAAAGGGAAAAGAAGAGGCCAGGGAAAAACAACTCAGAATCCATGAAAATAGAATCAGAGAAATAAGTGACACCCTGAAGTGTTCCAATGTCAGAATAATTGGAATCCCAGAGTGAGTGGAGAGAGAGAGAGAGAGGACTAGAAGATGTATTTGAGCAAATTGTAGCTGAGAACCTCCCTAATCTGGGGAATGAAACAAACATTCGCGCCCTAGAGGCAGAGAGGACCCCTCCCAATATCAAGGAAAACAGGCCAACACCCCAGCATGTAAGAGTAAAACTTGCAAATCTTAGAACCAAGGAAACCGTCTTAAGGGCAGTTAGGGGGAAGAGATTACTTACGTACAGAGGGAGGAATACCAGAAGAACGTCAGGCCTATCCACACAGACCTGGCAAGCCAGAAAGGCCTGGCAAGACATATTCAGGGTACTAAACGAGAAGAACATGCACACAAGAATACTTCATCTGGCAAGGCTGTCATTTAGAATGGATGGAGAGATGCAGAGCTTCCACGACTGGCAGAAAATGAAAGAATATGTAACCACTAAGCCAGCCCTGCAAGAAATATTAAGGGGGTTTCTATAAAAGGAGAAAGACCCCAAGAGTGATTTACAACAGAAATTTACAGGGACAATATATAAAAACAACATCTTCACAGGCAACATGATGACAATTCATATCTTTCAATAATCACTCTCAACGTGAATGGCCTAAATGCTCCCATAAAATGGCACAGGGTTGCAGATTGGATAAAAAGACAGGACCCATCCATATGCTGTCTACAAGAGACTCGTTTTGAACCTAAAGATACATCCAGACTGAAAGTGAAGGGATGGAGATCCATCTTCGATGTCAGCAGACCTCAAAAGAAAGTTGGGGTAGCAATTTTTTCATCAGACAAATTAGATTTTAAACTAAAGTCTGTAGTTAGAGACACAGAAGGACACTATATCAGTCTTAAAGGGTCTATGCAACAAGAAGATCTAACAACTGTAAATATCTATGCCCCCAACATGGGAGCAGCCATCTACATAAGCCAACCGTTAACCAAAATAAAGAGTCATAATTGATAACAATACATTAACTGTAAGAGACCTCAATACTCACTCTCAGCAATGGACAGATCATCTAAGCAGAAAATCAACAAGAAACAGGAGCTTTGAATGATACACTGGACCAGATGGACCTCACAGATATATACAGAACATTCTACCCTAAAACAACAGAATACTCATTCTTCTTGAGTGCACATGGAATTTTCTTCAGAATAGACCACATAGTGGGTCACAAATCAGGTCTCAACCAATACCAAAAGATTGAGATTATTCCATGCATATTCTCAGACCACAATGCTTTAAAACTGGAACTCAATCACAAGAAAAAATTTGGAAGAAATTCAAACACTTGGAAGCTAAACACCACTCTGCTCAAGAATGTTTGGGTCAACCAGGAAATCAAAGAACTTAAACAATTCATGGAAACCAATGAGAACAAAAACATATCGGTCCAAAACCTATGGGATACTGCAAAGGCGTTCCTAAGAGGGAAATACATAGCCATCGAAGCCTCACTCCAAAAAATAGAAAAATCCCGAATTCACCAACTAACTCTACACCTTAAAGAACTAGGTAAAAGAAACAAACGATGCCTAAGCCATGCATTAGAAGAGAAATAATTAAAATTAGAGCAGAAATCAATGAATTTGAAACCAGAAACACAATAGATCAGATCGACAGAACTAGAAGTTGGTTCTTTGAAAGAATTAATAAGATTGACAAACCACTGGCCAGATTTATCCAAAAGAAAAGAGAAAGGACCGAAATTAATAAAATTATGAATGAAAGGGGAGAGATCACACTAACACCAAGGAAATAGAAACAATTATTAGAAATTATTATCAACAACTATATAACAATTAACTGAGCAATCTGGATGAAATGGAGGCCTTCTTGGAAACCTATAAGTTGCAAGATTGAAACAAGAAGGAATTGACAACCTGAATAGGCCAATAACCATTAACGAGATTGAAGCAGTGATCAAAAACCTCCCAAAAAACAAGAGTCCGAGGCCTGATGGATTCCCTGGGGAATTCTACCCAACATTCGAAGAAGAAATGATACCTATTCTACTGAAGCTCTTTCAAAAAATAGAAACAGAAGGAAAACTTCCAAACTCATTCTATGAGGCCAGCATTACGTTAATCCCCAAACCAGGCAAAGACCCCATCAAAAAGGAGAATTTCAGACTGATATTCCTGACGAATATGGATTCCAAAATCCTCAACAAAATCCTAGCTAATAGGATCCAGCAATACATTAAAAGGATCATCCACCACGACCAAGTGGGATTTATCCCCGGGATGCAAGGGTGGTTCAACATTGGCAAATCAATCAGTGTCATAGAACACATTAATAAGAGGAGGGAGAAGAACCGTATGGTCCTCTCAATTGATGCAGAAAAAGCATTTGACAAAATACAACATCCTTTCCTGATTAAAACTCTTTGGAGTGTAAGGATAGAGGGAACATTGCTCAAGTTCATAAAATCCATCTATGAAAAACCCACAGTGAAACAGCAATCAGACAACAAAAAGAAATAAAAGGTATTCAAATTGGCAAAGAAGTCAAACTCTCTCTCTTCACAGATGACATGGTAATTTATGTGGAAAAGACTCCATCCTCAAGTTACTCTAACTCCTCCAGCAATTCAGTAATGTGGCAGGATACAAAATCAATGCACAGAAATCAGTTGCTTTCTTATACCCTAACGATGCAACTGTAGAAAAAGAAATTAGAGAAATGATCCCATTTATAATAGACCCAAAACCATAAGATACCTCGGAATAAACCTAACCAAAGAGGTAAAGGATCTATACTCTAGGAGCTACAGAACACTTATGAGAGAAATTGAAGAAGACACAAAAAGATGGAAAAACATTCCATGCTCATGGGTTGGAAGAATAAACATTGTTAAAATGTCTATGTTACCCAGAGCAATCTATACCTTCAATGCCATCCTGATCAAAATTCCAATGACATTTTTCAAAATGCTGGAACAAACAATCCTAAAATTTGTATGGAATCAGAAAAGACCCCGAATTGCCAAGGAAATGTTGAAAAAGAAAAACAAAGCTGGGGGCATCACGTTGCCCAATTTCAAGCTATATTACAAAGCAGTGATCACCAAGCCAGCATGGTACTGGCACAAAAACAGACATATAGACCAATGGAACAGAATAGAGAGCCCAGAAATGGACCTTCAACTCTATGCTCAAATAATCTTCAACAAAGCAGGAAAAAAACAGCAATGGAAAAAAGACAGTCTCTTCAATAAATGGTGCATTGGAAAATTGGACAGCCACATGCAGAAGAATGAAACTCGACCATTCTCTAACACCGTACACAAAGATAAACTCAAAATGGATGAAAGACCTCAATGTGAGACAGGAACCCATCCAAATCCTAGAGGAGAACATAGGCAGTAACCTCTTTGACATCAGCCACAGCAACTTCTTTCAAGACACATCTCCAAAAGCTAGTGAAACAAAAGCAAAAATTAACTTTTGGGACTTCATCAAGATAAAAAGCTTCTGCACACCAAAGGAAACAGTTAACAAAACAAAGAGGCAACCCACAGAATGGGAGAAGATATTTGCAAATGACACTACAGATAAAGGGCTGGTATCCAAGATCTTTAAAGAGCTTCTCAAACTCAACACCCAAAAAACAAATAATTCAGTCAAAAAGTGGGCAGAAGATATGAAAAGACACTTCTCTGAAGAAGACATACAAATGGCTAATAGACACATGAAAAAATGTTCATCATCATTAGCCATCATGGAAATTCAAATCAAAACCATATTGAGATACACCACTTAGAATGGCAAAAATGGACAGGGAAAGAAACAAGTGTTGGAGAGGTTGTGGAGAAAGGGGAACAGTCTTACACTGTTGGTGAGAGTGAAAGTGGTACAGCACTTTGGAAAACATTGTGGAGTGCCTCAAAAATTTAGAAATAGAGCTACCCTATGACCCAGCAATTGCACTCCTGGACATTTACCCCAAAGATACAGATGTAGTGAAAAGAAGGGCCATATGCACCCCAATGTTCATAGCAGCAATGTCTGCAATAGCCAAACTGTGGAAAGAGCCGAGATGCCCTTCAACAGATGAATGGATAAAGAAGATGTGGTCCATATATACAATGGAATATTACTCAGCCATCAGAAAGGATGAATACCCAACTTTCACATCAACATGGATGGGACTGGAGGAGATTATGCTAAGTGATCTAAGTCAAGCAGAGAAAGCCAATTATCATATGGTTTCACTTATTTGTGGAACATAAGGAATAGCATGGAGGAGATTGGGGGGGGGGAAATGAAAAGAAGGAAATTGGAGGGAGAGATGAACCATGAGAGACTATGGACTCTGAGTAACAAACAGGGTTTTAGAGGGGATGGGGGTGGGGGGATGGGTTAGCCCGGTGATGGGTATTAAGGAGGGCAGTATTGCATGGAGCACTGGGTGTTATACGAAAACAATGTATTGTGGATCACCACATCAAAAACTAAGGGCGTATTGTATGGTGACTAACATAACATAATAAAATTTAAAAAAAGAAATGAAAAGGGGCTTATGGGGCTTAGGTAATTGATGGGCCTTAAACTAAGGTCCATCTCATAATGGAACCAGAGTTGTCCTCCTGTGGTTATATCCCAGATGAAGATTACATAATTAAAATAGTGATACTTCTGCTGGCAGAATTCCCATTTGGTTCCCTAATCTGGAGGGTGAGCTCTATTGTCACAAGTTTGTTTGCAGGATATTTAGTTGTTGTTGTTTTTACCGACATGTTTGTTTGTTTGTTTTAATTTGTTCAGTTAGCCACTGTATAGTACATCATTAGTTTTCAATGTAGTGTTCAGTGATTCATTAGCTACATATAACACCCAGTGCACATCACAACACGTGCCCTTCTTAATATCCATCACCCTGTTACCCCTGCCCAAACTCCCCTCCCTTCTGAGACCCTTGGTTCCTTTCCCGGGGTCCATAGTCTCTCATGGTTCATCTCCCTTTCTGATTTCTCCCCCTTCAGGTTTCCCTCCCTTCCATTATAGTCCTCCGTGCTATTGCTTATGGTTCACATATGAATGAAACCGTATGATAATTGTCTTTCACTGCTTGACTTACTTCACTTACCATAATCTCTTCCAGTTCCAACCATGTCGATGCAAATGGTGGGTATTCATCCTTTCGGATGGCTGAGTAATATTCCATTGTATATATGTACCACATATTTATCCACTTCTCTGTTGAAGGGCATCTCAGTTCCTTCCACAGTTTGGCTATTGTGGACATTGCTGCTATGAACGTTGGGGTTCATGTGCCCTTCTTTTCAATACATCTGTCTTTTGGGGGTAAATACCTAGTAGTACAATTGCTGGGTTGTAGGGTAGCTCTATTCTTCACATCTTGAAGAATCTCCATACCCTTCAAGAGTGGCTGTACCAGCTTGCATTCCCACCAAAAGTGCAAGAGGGTTCCCCTTTCTCCACATCCTTGCCAACATTTGTTGTTGCCTGTTTTGTTAATTTTTGCCATTCTAACTGGTGTAAGGTGGTATCTCATTGTGCTTTTGATTTGTATTTTCCTGATAGCTAGTGATGTTGAGCATTTTTTCATATGTCTGTTAGCCATTTGTATGTCTTCTTTGGAGAATTGTCTGTTCATGTTCTACCCATGTCTTGACAGGATTATTTGTTTTTTGGGTGTTGAGTTTGAGAAGTTTTTTTATAAATCCTAGATACTAGCCCTTTATCTGATATGGCATTTGCAAGTATCTTCTCCCATTCCGTAGGTTGCCTTTTAGTTTTGTTGAATGTTTTCTTTGCTCTTAAGATTTTTATCTTGACGAAGTCCCAAAAGTTCATTTTTGCTTTTGTTTCCCTTGCCTTTAGAGATATGTCTTGCGAGAAGTTGCTGTGGCTGAGTTCAAGGTGGTTACTGTCAGTGTTCTCCTCTAGGATTTTGATGGATTCCTGTCACACTGTGAGGTATTTCATGCATTTTGAGTTTATCTTTGTGTATGTTGTAAGAGAATGATCCAGTCTCATTCTTTTGCATGTGGCTGTCCAATTTTACCAGCACCATTTATTGGAGATTGCCTTTTTATCCTTTGGACATTCTTTCCTGCTTTGTCAAAGAATAGTTGACCATAGTTGTCAATAGTGTTGAAGGTCCATTTCTGGGGTCTCTATTCTGTTCCACTGATCTATGTGTCTGTTTTTGTGCCAATACCATACTGTCTTGATGATCACAGCTTTGTAATAGAGCTTGAAGTCAAGAATTGTGATGCCCCCAGCTTTGGTTTTCTATTTCAACATTCCCATGGCTATTCGTGGTCTTTTCTGCTTCCATACAAATTTTAGGATTGTTTGTTCTAGCTCTGTGAAAAATATCAGTGGTATTTTGATAAGGATTTCATTGAATGTGTAGATTGCTCTGGGCAGCATAGACATTTTAATGATGTTTATTCTTCCAATCTATGAGCATGAATGTTTCTCCATTTCTTTGTGTCTTCATAAATTTCTTTCATAAGCATTCTGCAGTTTTTAGAGTACAAACCTTTACAAATTTATTTATGTTTATTCCTAGGTATCTTATGGTTTTTGGTGCAATTGTAAATGGGATCAATTCCTTAACTTCTCTTTCTTCAGGCACATTGTTAGTATATAGAAATGCAGTTGATTTATGTACATTGATTTTGTATCCTGCCACGTTGTTGAATGGCGGCATGAGTTCTAGAAATTTTGGGGTGGAGTCTTTTGGATTTTCCCAATAAAGTATCATGTAATCTGCGAAGAGAGAGAGTTTGACTTCTTCTTTGCTAATTCGGATACATTTTATTTCTTTTTTGTCTGATTGCTGAGGCTAGGACTTCTAGTACTATGTTAACAAAAATGGTGACAGTGGGCATTCTTATCATGTTCTTGACCTTAAGGGAAGATCGCTCAGCTTTTCCCCACTGAGAATGAATGATATTCTCTGTGGGTGTATCATAGATGGCTTTTTGGATATTGAGGTATGTTCCCTCTATCACTATCCTTTGAAGAGTTTTAATCAAGAAAGATTGCTGTACTTTGTCAGATGCTTTTTCTGCATCAGTTGAAAGGATCATATCGTTCTTGTTTTTTCTTTTATTAATGTGCTCTCATTGATTGATTTTCAAATGTTGAACTAAGCTTCTAGCCCAGGAATAAATCTCACTTGGTCAAGGTGAATAATCCTTTGAATGTACAGATGGATCTTTTGTCTTGTATCTTGGTGAGTATTTTGGCATCCTTGTTCATCAGGGATATTGGTTTGTAATTTTACTTTTTAATGGGGTCTTTGCCTGGATTTGGGATCAATGTAATGCAGGCCTCTTAGAATGAGTTTGGAAGTTTTCCTTCCATTTCTATTTTTTGAAACAGCTTCAGTAGAATAGGTATTATTTCTTCTTTAAATGTTTGGTTGAATTTCCATGGTAAGCATCTGGCCCTGGAATCTTGTTTTTTGGGAAGTTTTTGATGACTTCTTCAATATCCTTGCTCATTTTCAGTCTATTCAATTTTTCTATTACTTTCTGTTTCAGTCTTGGTAGTTTATAAATTTCCAGGAATGCATCCATATCTTCCAGATTGCCTAATTTATTGCCATATTTTTGCTCATAATATGTTCTTAAAATTCTTTGTATTGCCTTGGTGTTGGTTGTGACCTCTCCCCTTTCATTCATGATTTTAATAATTTGGGTCCTTTCTCTTCTCTTTTGGACAAATCTGGCCAGTGGTTTATCGATCTTCTTAATTCTTTCAAAGAACCAGCTTCTAGTTCCATTGATCTGTTCTATGGTTCTTCTGGTTTCTATTTCATAGATCTCTGCTCTAATCTTTATTATTTATTTTCTACTGCTTGGTTGTTCTTTCTCCAGGTCCCTTAGGTGTAAGCTTAGCTTGTGTATTGGGGACTTTTTTAACTTTTTGAGAGAGGCTTGTATTGCAATGTACTTCCCTCTTAGTACCACATTTGATGTATTCCCAGGGGTTTGAACTGATTTTTTTTTATTAGTTTCCATGAAAATATTATTCTTTAATTTCCTGGTTGACCCACTCATTCTTTTTTTTTTTACAAGCTTTAAATAAGCACTTTCACTTTAATTATTCCTTTATAAACGTTGTATTCTACATGGAAATTATTCAAGAGTCCCAGTTATACCAGTTATACCAGTTAACATATAAGGTATTATTCGTTTCAGAGGTACAGATCTGTGATTCAACAGTCTTGCACAATTGACATTGCTCACCATAGCACATACCCTCCCCAGTGTCCATCACCCAGCCATCCCATCGCTCCCACCCCAAACCCCACTCCAGCAACCGGCAGTTTGTTTCCTGAGATTAAGAATTCCTCATAACAATGAGGTCATATGATACATGTCTTTCTCTCATTGACTTATTTCGCTGAGCAAAACACCCTGCAGTTCGATCCACGTCATTGCAAATGGCAAGATCTCATTCCTTGTGATGGCTGCATAATATTCCATTTTATATATATATACCACAGCTTCTTTATCCATTCATCTGTCAATGGACATCTTGGCTCTTTCCACAGTTTGGCAATGGCGGACAATTCTGCTATAAATATCGGGGTGCATGTACCCCTTCAGATCCCTACATTTGTATATTTCGGGGAAACACCCAGTAGTGCAATTGCTGAATCATATGGTAACGCTATCGTCAACTTTTTGAGGAACCTCCATACTGTTTTCCAGAATGGCTGCACCAGCTTGCATTCCCACTAACAGTGTAGGAGGGTTCCCCTTTCTCCGCATCCCCGCCAACATCTGTCCTTTCCTGACTTGTTAATTTTAGCCATTCTGATTGGTGTTTGGTGGTATCTCATTGAGGTTTTGATTTGGATTTCCCTGATGCCGAGTGATGTTGAACACTTTTTCATGTGTCTGTTGGCCATTTGGATGTCTTCTTTGGAAAAATGTCTGTTCATGTCTTCTGCCCATTTCTTGATTGGATTCTTTGTTCTTTGGGTGTTGAGTTTGGTAAGTTCTTTATAGATTTTGGATACTAGCCCTTTATCTGATATGTCATTTGCAAATATCTTCTCCCATTCTGTCAGTTGACTTTTGGTTTTGTTGACTGTTTCTTTTCCTGTGCAGAAGTTTTTTATCTTGATGAAGTCCTGATAGTTCATTTTTGCACTTGCTTCCCTTGCCTTTGGTGATGTTTCTTGGAAGAAGTTGCTGTGGCTGAGGTTGAAGAGGTTGCTGCCTGTGTTCTCCTTTAGGAATTGGATGGACTCCTGTCTCACATTGAGGTCTTCCAACAATTTGCAGTCTAGTTTTGTGTGTGGTGTAAGGAAATGGTCCAGTTACATTCTTCTGCATGTCGCTGTCCAATTTTCCCAACACAATTTGTTGAAGAGACTGTCTTTTTGCCATTGGACATTCTTTCCTGCTTTGTCAAAGATTACTTGACCATAGACTTGAGGGTCCACTTCTGGGCTCTCTATTCAGTTCCAATGATCTATGTGTCGGTTTTTGTGCCAGTACCATACTGTCCTGATGATTACAGCTTTGTAATAGAGCTGGAAGTCTGGAATTCTGATGCCGCCAGCTTTGCTTTTCTTTTTCAACAATCCTCTGGCTATGTGGGGTCTTTTCTGGTTCCATACAAATTTGAGGATTATTTGTTCCATTTCTTTGAAAAAAGTGGATGCTATTTTGATGGGGATTTCATTGAATGTGTAGATTGCTCTAGGTAGCATTGACATCTTCACAATATTTGTCCTTCCAATCCATGAGCATGGAAGGTTTTTCCATTGCTTTGTCTCTTCCTCAATTTCTTTTTTTTTTTAAGGTTTTATTTATTTATTTGAGAGAGAGAGAATGAGAGACAGAGAGCACGAGAGGGAAGAGGGCAGAGGGAGAAGCAGACCCCCTGCTGAGCAGGGAGCCCGATGTGGGACTCGATCCCGGGACTCCAGGATCATGACCAGAGCCGAAGGCAGTCGCTTAACCAACTGAGCCACCCAGGCGCCCCACTTCCTCAATTTCTTTCATGAGTATTTTATAGTTTTCTGAGAACAGATCCTTTGCCTCTTTGGTTAAATTTATTCCCAGGTATCTTATGGTTTTGAGTGCAATTGTAAGTGGGATCGACTCCTTCATTTATCTTTCTTCTGTCTTGTTGTTGGTGTATAGGAATGCCACTGACTTCTGTGCATTGATTTTATATCCTGCCACTGGACTGAATTCCTGTATGAGTTCTAGCAGTTTTGGGGTGGAGTCTTTGGGGTTTTCCACATAAAGTATCATATCATCTGCAAAGAGTGAGAGTTTGACTTCTTTGCCAATTTGGATGCCTTTGATTTCTTTTTGTTGTCTGATTGCTGTGGCTAGGACTTCTAATAATACGTTGAATAGCAGTGGTGATAGTGGACATCCCTGCCGCGTTCCTGACCTTAGGGGGAAAGCTCTCAGTTTTTCCCCATTGAAAATGATATTCGCTGTAGGTTTTTCATAGATGGCTTTTAGGATATTGAGGTATGGACCCTCTATGCCTATACTCTGAAGAGTTTTGATCAAGAAAGGATGCTGTACTTTGTCAAATGCTTTTTCTGCATCTATTGAGAGGATCATATGATTCTTGTTCTTTCTTTTGTTAATGTATTGTATCACATTAATTGATTTGCGGATGTTGAACCAACCTTGCAGCCCAGGGATAAATCCCACTTGGTTGTGGTGAATAATCCTTTTAATGTACTTTGGATCCTATTGGCTAGTATTTTGGTGAGAATTTTTGCATCCATGTTCATCAAGGATATTGGTGTGTAATTCTCCTTTTTGATGGGGTCTTTGTCTGGTTTGGGGATCAAGGTGATGGTGGCCTCATAACACAAGGTTGGAAGTTTTCCTTCCATTTCTATTTCTTGGAACAGTTTCAGAAGAAATGGTATTAATTCTTCTCTAAATGTTTGGTAGAATTTCCCTGGGAAGCCATCTGGCCCTGGGCTTTTGTTTGTTGGGAGATTTTTGATGACTGCTTCAGTTTCCTTAGTGGTTATAGGTCTGTTCACGTTTTCTATTTCCATCTGGTTCACTTTTGGTAGTTGAAACCTGTCTAGGAATGCATCCATTTCTTCCAGGTTATCTAATTTGCTGGCATAGACTGGCTCATAATATGGTCTTATGATTGTTTGTATTTCTTTGGTGTTGGTTGTGATCTCTCCTCTTTCATTCATGATTTTTTTGATTTGGGTCATTTCTCTTTTCTTTTTGATAAGTCTGGCCAGGGGTTTATCAATCTAGTTAATTCTTTCAAAGAACCAGCTCCTAGTTTCATTGATGTGTTCTACTGTTCTTTTGGTTTCTATTTCATTGGTTTCTGCTCTGATCTTTATTATTTCTCTTCTCCTGCTGGGTTTAGGCTTTATTTGCTGTTCTTTCTCCAGCTCCTTTAGGTGTAGGGTTAGGTTGTGTACTTGAGACCTTTCTTGTTTCTTGAGAAAAGCTTGTACTGCTATATACTTGCCACTTAGGACTGCTTTTGCTGCATCTCAGATTTTGAACAGTTGTGTTTTCATTTTCATTGGTTTCCTTGAATATTTTAAATTCTTCTTTAATATCGTGGTTGACCCATTCATTCTTTAGTAGTATGCTCTTTAGCCTCCACGTATTTGAGCTCTTTCTGACTTTCCTCTTGTGATTGAGTTCTAGTTTCCAAGCATTGTGGTCTGAAAATAGGCAGGGAATGATCCCAATCTTTTGGTACCGGTTGAGACCTGATTTCTGACCTAGGATGTGATGTATTCTGGAGAATGTTCCATGGGTACTAGAGAAAAATTGTATTCCGTTGCTTTGGGATAGAATGTTCTGAATATGCCTGTGAAGTCCATTTGGTCCAGTGTGTCATTTAAAGTCTTTATTTCCTTGTTGATCTTTTGCTTAGATGATCTGTCCATTTCAGTGAGGGGGGTCTTAAAGTCCCCCACTATTATTGTATTGTTGTCGATGTGTTCTTTACTTTTGTTATTAATTGGCTTATATAATTGGCTGCTCCCATGTTAGGGGCATAGATATTTACAATTGTTAGATCTCCTTGTTGGATAGACCCTTTCACTAGGATATAGTGTCCTTCCTCATGTCTTATTACAGTCTTTGGTTTAAAATCTAATTTCTCTGATATAAGGATTGCCACCCCAGCTTTCTTTTGGTGTCCATTAGCGTGGTAAATGTTTTTCCACCCCCTTACTTTCAATCTGGGGGTGTTTTGGGGTCTAAAATGAGTCTCTTGCAGACAGCATATCGATGGGTCTTGTTTTTTAATCCAATCTGATAGCCTGTGTCTTTTGATTGGGGCACTTAGCCCATTTACATTCACAGTAACTATGGAAAGATAGGAATTTAGTGCCATTGTACTGTCTGTAAGGTGACTGTTAGTGTATATTGTCTGTGTTCCTTTCTGGTCTATGATGCTTTTAGGCTCTCTCTTTGCTTAGAGGACCCTTTTCAAGATTTCTTGGTAGGGCTGGTTTCGTGTTTACAAATTCCTTTAGTTTTTGTTTGTCCTGGAAGCTTTTTATCTCTCCTTCAATTTTCAATGACAGCCTAGCTGGATAGAGTATTCTTGGCTGCATATTTTTCTGATTTAGTGCTCTGAATATATCATGCCAGTCCTTTCTGCCCTGCCAGGTCTCTGTGGATAGGTCTGGTGCCAATCTAATGTTTCTACCATTGTAGGTTACATATCTCTTCTCCTGAGCTGCTTTCAGGATTTTCTCTTTGTCTCTGAGACTTGTAAGTTTTACTATTAGATGTCGGGTTGTTGACCTATTTTTATTTATTTTGAGGGGATTCTCTGTGCCTCTGGATTTTGATGCCTGTTTCCTTCCCCAAATTAGGGAAGTTCTCTGCTATAATTTGCTCCAATATACCTTCTGCCCCTCTCTCCCCTCCTTCTTCTGCGATCCTAATTATTCTAATGTTGTTTCATCTTATGGTATCACTTAGCTCTTGAATTCTGCCCTCATGATCCAGTAGTTGTTTATCTCTCTTTTTCTCAGCTTCTTTTTTTCCCATCACTTGGTCTTCTATATCACCGATTCTCTCTTCTGCCTCATTTATCCTAGCAGTTAGCACCCCCATTTTTTATTGCACCTCATTCATAGCCTTTTTGATTTTGACGTGGTTAGATTTTAGTTCTTTTATCTCTCCAGAAAGTGTTTCTCTAATAACTTCAATGCTTTTTTCAAGCCCAGCTAGTAACTTAAAGTGATGATTCTGAACTCTAGATCCAACATCGTACTAATGTCCATATTGAGTAGGTCCCTGGCAGTCAGTACTACCTCTTGTTCTTTTGTTTGAGGTGATTTTTTCCATCTTGTCGTTTTGTCCAGAGGAGAATAGATTAATGAGAGAACAAAATGCTAACAGAGTAACAATATCCCCAGAAAATATATTCTAAACAAATCAGAAAAGACCTGAAGCTGGGGGGGAAAAAGGGGAAAGAAAGAAAAAAGAAAAAGAAAAAAAAAAGAAAAAGAAAAAGATGAAAACAGGAAAAACAACAACAAAACAAAACAAAATAAAACAGAATATGATCAAATATGATCAGGCTGATACATAGATCAGTGCCACACACTACATTTTGGGTGTATTTTGGTCTGTTAGAAAATAGTGCCTCCCAAAATTTTAAAGAAAGAAAAATATATGTACAAAAATAAGGGTTGATATGATGAAGGGATGGAATATGCCTGTAAAGATGAAAATTATAAAAGGAATTGATAAGTTGTTTGAAAAAAGAAAAGAGGATTTAAAAAAAAAAAGGGAAAGAATGTGATCAGGCAGGAGATTAGAACAAAGCCATACACTAGAGATTTAGAGTATATTTTATCTGTTAGAAGAAACTATCTCAAAATTTTAAAGAGAGAACTTATATATATATGCCAAAAATAAGGGTAACTGCTATGAAGGGATAGAATATGACTCTAAAAATGAAAAATAAAAATGTTTTTTAAAAAACGGATTGATAAGATGTTAGTTGAAAAAGGGAAAAAGAAAAATTCAAAAAAAAATTAACTTTGAAAGACTAAAGAATCATGGTAAAAAAGCCATGGATTCTATGTGCATTATTCCCCTAGCGCTGGAGTTCTGCTGTTCTCATTGATGGGTAAACTTGGTCTTAGCTGGCTGTTCTTGCTGATCTTCTGGGGGAGGGGCCTGTTGCTGCGATTCCCAAATGTCTTTGCCAGAGGCGGAATTTCCCCACCCTTGCCCGGTCTGGGCTAAGTAATCTGCTCAGGTTTGCTCTTGGGAGCTTTTGTTCCCTGCAAGCTTTCCGTACAGCTTTGGAGGCCGAGAGTGAAAATGTCAGCCTCCCAATCTCCACCCTGGAGGAGCTGGAGGAGCCGAGAACTCGGGGCCCCACTCCTCAGTGAGCCCCCAGAGAAAAGGAGTCAGTCACTCCCGTCTCCCTGGTCTCCAGCCGCACTCTGTGCTCACCCAGCCTGTGGCCAAGCATTTCTATCTCTGGCACACAACCCCGTCTGGAGTCTCCAAACCGAGCAGATCCCTGTGGTGCCCTCCTGCACTACTCCTCCTGGGGAAGGAAGGTGAGTCTCCTCAGATCTGCCGCTTTTTGGGTCCCTGCTGGAGGAGCAGTGGCCCGACTGTGCCGCGGATTCCGGTCTATGACAACCCCGAGCTGAGAGCCTGCGCCTCAGTTCCATCTCTGCAGCCAGCTTCCCCACTCCGATACCTGGGAGCTCTGCCACACTCAGGCACCCCTGGTCTTTCTGTGACCCCGAGGGTCCTGAGACCACACTGTCCCGTGAGGCTTCCACCCCCCGCTTAGCCACTGGAGTGATGTCCCACAGGGGAGCAGACTTCTAAAAGGTCCGATTTTGTGCTCCCCAGCTCTATCACTTGCCAGAAGTGGCCAACGGAGGCCACTCCCCCGCCGTCTATCCTCCCAAATATCGCCTTGGATTCACTTCTCCGCACATCCAACCTTCCAGAAAGTGGTCGCTTTTCTGTTCAGAGAGTTGTTGCTATTCTTTTCTTCAATCTCCTGTTGAGTTTGTGGGTGTTCAGAATGGTTTGATCCCTATCCAGCTGAATTCCTGAGAGGAGATGAAATCCAGGTCTCCTACTCCTCCACCATCTTGCTCCCTAGTTTCCTGACCCACTCATTCTTTACCCGGATGCTTTTTAACTTCCAATTGTTTGAGTTCCTTCCAAATTTCCTTTTGTGATTGAGTTCAAGTTTCAAAGCATTGCGGTCTGAAAATATGCAGGGAATAATCTCAGTCTTTTGGTATCTGTTGATAACTCATCTGTGACCCAGTATGTGATCTATTCTGGAGAAAGTTCCATGTGCACTCAAGCAGAATGAGTATTCTGTTGTTTTAGGATGCAATGTTCTGTATATATCTGTGAAGTCCATCTGGTCCAGCCTGCCATTCAAAGCCCTTGTTTCTTTGTTGATCTTCTGCTTAAATGATCTTTCCATTGCTGTGAGTGGGGTGTTGAAGTCCCCCACTACTAGTGCATTATTATCAATATGTTTCTTTACTTTGGTTATTAATTGGTTTATATAATTAGCTGCTCCCATGCTAGGGGCATAAAAGTTGACAATTGTTAGATATTCTTGTTGTATAGACCCTTTAAGTATGATATAGTGTCCCTCTACATCTCTTACTACGGTCTTTGTTCTAAAATCTAATTCGTCTTATATGAGGATTGCTACCCCAGCTTTCTTTTCAGGTCCATTAACATGGAAAATGGTTCTCCACCCCCTCAATTTCAGTCCTGAGGTTACTTTACGTCTAAAATGAGTCTCTTATAGAGAGCATATGGATGAGTCTTGCTTTTTTATCCAATCTGATACCCTGTGTCTTTTGATTGGAACATTTAGCCTATTTGTGTTCAGAGTAACTATTGAAATATATGAATTTAGTGTCATTGTATTGCCTGTAAAATCCCTGTTTCCATAGATTTTCTCTGTTTCTTTCTAGTCTATGTTACTCTTGGGGGTCTCTCTTTGCTTACGGGATCTCCCTTAATATTTCTTGCAGGGCTGGCTTGTGTTTACATATTCATTTAGTTTCTGTCTGTCCTGGAATCTCTATCTCTCCTTCCATTCTAAATGCCAACTTTGCTGGATAAAGAATTCTTGGCTTTATGTTCTTCTCAATTAGTATCCTGAATATATCATGCCATCCCTCTTTGGCCTGCCAGGATTCTGGGGATAGGTCTGATGTTAGTCTGATGTTTTTCCCTCTGCTGGTAAGGAACCTCCTGTCTCCAGCTGCTCTCAGGATAATCTCATTTTCTCTAAAATTTGCAAGCTTCGCTGTTGTATGTTGGGTGTTGATCTATTTTTATTGATTTTGGGAGGGGTCCTCTCTGCCTTATGAACATGAAGGCTTGTTTCCTTCCCCAGATTGGGGAAATTCTCAACTATGATTTGCTCAAATATATCTTCTGGCACTCTCTCTCTCTCTCTCTCCCCCCCTCTGTCTCTTCCCCCTCAGACACATGAATAATTCTGACATTTGTTTATTTGAAAGCATCATTAAATTCTAGAAGCCTTTCTCCGTAGCTCTGAGTCGTCTTTTTCTGTTTTCCTCTATTTCTTTCCTTTCTATCAGCTGGTCTTCTAGATCACTTATTCTCTCTTGCCTCATTCACCCTAGCTGTTAGAATATCCAATTTAGAATGCATCTCAGTTATAGGATTTTTAAGTTCAGCCTGGTTAGATCTCATTTTGGCACTTAGAGATTCTCTACTGTCTTTTATGCTTTTTTCAGGCCCAGCTATTAACTTTATAACTGCTATCCTGAATTCTATCTCTGACATCTTACTTATATCCATATCAATTAGCTCTGTGGCAGAGAACATTACCTCTGGTTCTTTCTTTTGTGGTGAATTCCTCCTTCTAGTCATTTTGCCCAGAGAAGAATGAGTGAGTGAGTGAGCAGAGTCCAAATTATCAACCACAACCCAAGCAAAATATACCCTAGACAAATCCGAAGTGGTCAGAAACCAAAACAGAAAAGCAAACAAAAAGCAAAACAGAGCAGACAAGAAAAATAGAAAAAAAGAGGGTGGGGGAAGAGAGACTATAATCTCACAGGGTGGACAAAGCAGGATGATCCACTTGTTCCTGAGTGAATTTTGTTCTGTGTGTTATAAGACACTACTTCCCAAAATTGCAAGGAAAGCAAAACTTATCTATATACGAAAATAAAATTGAATAAATTTTTAAAAAGGACTGTAATGAAGCATATATATATCAAATGTAAATGTAAAATATAAGTTAAAAAGTGCGGGCACCTAGGTGGCTCAGTCGTTAAGCATCTGCCTTCAGCTCAGGTCATGATCCCAGGGTCCTGGGACTGAGCCCTGCATCAGGCTCCCTGCTCTGCAGGAAGCCTGCTTCTCCCTCTCCCAGTCCTCCTGCTTGTGTTCCCTCTCTCGCTGTCTCTCTCTCTCTGTCAAAAAATAAATAAAATCTTTTGTTTAAAAAAATTAAAAAGTGATGTAAAAACAGACAACTAATGAATAGTTGAACACTACAACAAAAACTTATGATATACTATATGCTGGCTAACTGATCATATAAAAAAAATAAGTTGGTAAAATAAGAAACTAGATGAACTGGGAAAAAGGTAAAAAAAAAAAGAAATGGAAAAATTTAGACTGAAAGATAAATGAATAAAGAGAAAAAGTCTTGAGCTCAAGATACTATTTTCTCTGGGCACTGGAGTTTTACAGTCTTGTGGATCTGTTACTTACTTTCACCTGTTCTTCCATATCGTATTCTGGGGAAGGAGCCTCCTATGCTGCATCTCAGGTGTCTTTGCCTGGGTGGAGTTGCACTGCCCCTTGCAGGGGGCTGAGGTCAGTGTAAGCTGACCCCCTGTGTGGCTTTTATTTCCAGAAGGCTTTCTGCGCCTCTTTAGAGGATCAGAATAAAAATAGCCCTGCACTGATATCTGGCCCCAGAGCTGAAAGGTCGAAGTCCTCCCCTCTTCAATAAACCCTCTGAGACAAACAGTTTTCACTTTTGTGTATGCCAAACTCCACAGACTCTTGTTGTGCGTTCCCAGTGTAATCCTCCTGGGGGGAGTCCAAGGGACCTGAGTCACTGCCCTTTGTGTGTCCCAGGACTGAGAGCGGTTGTGGGCTCATGTGTGTACCCTGCTCCACTGCTCCCAGGACTCCTGGGTGTTGCCCTACTGTCCTTCTGAGTCTGCCATCCTGAGAGCTGTTGCCCAATCATGGGTGCACCTGTTTCCCACTCCTGGGGTATAGCAAATGGACTGTGTTTTCCAATCCTTTTCAGGGTGCTCAGGTAAAGAACAGACACCTGACCTCCTGGCTCACGGTTTATGGCAACATGAGCTGAAAGTCCCCTCCCAGGCTTGCTGACCATAACCAGTTTCCTCACTCCACTGCTTGGAACTCTACTGGTTCAGGCACCCCCATTTATTCTGTGACTCCTGCAATCCTGAGACCACAATGACCCACCTAGAATTCTGCCCTTTTCATCACCTGAGCCCCTTTCAAAAAGGGATGCCCCTCACTGGAGCAGATTTTGAAGGGTTCTGATTTTGTCCTCTGAGGATATGTCACTTTCTGGTAGCCGGCTTATTGAGGCTTCCTCCGCCCTCCATTTATCTTCCAATATCTCCCCACAGATTCATGTCTCCACTCCTCCTACCTTGCAAGAAGCAGTCGCTTTTCTACTGGTAGAGTTTCAGATATATTCTCTTATATCTCAGGCTGAATTAATGGGTATTCAGAATGGTTTGATAGATATCCAGTTAAATTCAGAGGACCAGATGAAACGGGGTTCCCTATTCTTCTACCATCTTCTAAACTCTCCCAGGAAACTCTTTAAAATGGTCACCATTTGGACTTAGTTCAGGGAACATAACAAAATTTGGGAGGCTATTTGAATTCTCATAAAATTTAACTTTAAATATACAGGTTTTATCTTGAAAGAAGTTGTGTCCAATGTCAAAGAGGTTACTGTCTATGTTCTCCTCTAGGATTTTGATGGAGTCCTGTCTTACATTGAGGTCTTTCATCCATTTTGAACTTATATTTGTTTATGGTATAAGAGAATGGTCTAGTTTCATTCTTCTGCAAATGGCTGTCCAGTTTAAACAGCACCATTTATTGAAGAGACTGTCTTTTTTCCATTGGTTTTTCTTTCCTGCTTTGTTGAAGATTAGTTAACCATAGAGTTGAGGGTCCATTTCTCGGGTCTCCATTCTGTTCCATTGATCTATGTGTCTGTTTTGTTTTTGTTTTTGTTTTTGCCAATACCGTATTGTCTTGATGATCATAGCTTTGTAATAGAGCTTGAAGTCCGGAATTGTGATGCCCCCAGCTTTGGTTTTCTATTTCAACATTCTTTTGGTGATTCAGTGTCTTTTCTGGTTCCATACAAATTTTAGGATTGTTTGTTCTAGCTCTGTGAAAAATGTTGATGTTATTTTGATAGGGATTGTACTGAAAATGTAAATCGCTCTGGGCAGCATAGACATTTTCACAATGTTTATTCTTCCAATCCATGAGCATGGAATGTTTTCCATCTTTGTGTCTTCCTCAATTTCTTTCATAAGTGTTTGGTAGTTTCTGGAGTACTGATCCTTTACCTCTTTGGTTATGTTTATTCCTAGGTATCTTATGATTTTAGGAGCTGTTGTAAATGGAATTGATTCCTTAAATTCTCTTTCTTCAGTCACATTGTTAGTGTATAGAAATGCAATTGATTTCTGTGTATTGATTTTGAATCCTGCCACGTTGCTGAATTGCTGTATGAGTTCTAGTAATTTGGGGGTGGAGTCTTTTGGGTTTTCCATATAAAGTATCATGTCATTTGTGAAGAGAGAGAGTTTGACTTCTTCTTTGCCAATTTGAATGCCTTTTATTTCTTTTTGTTTTCTGATTGCTGAGGCTAGGACTTCTAGTACTATTTTGAAAAGCAGTGGTGATAGTGGGCATCCGTTTCATGTTCCTGACCTTAAGGGAAAAGCTCTCAGTTTTTCCCCATTGAGAATGTTATTTGCTGTGTGCTTTTCTAAAGGCAAGGGAAACAAAAGCAAAAATGAATTTTTGGGACTTCGTCAAGATAAAAAAGCTTCTTCACAACAAAAGAAACAGTCAACAAAACTAAGAATCAACCCAGGGAATGGGAGAAGATATTTGTAAATGACATTTCAGATAAAGAGCTGATATCCAAAATCTATAAAGAACTTCTCAAACTCAACACCCAAAAAGCAAATTATCCACTCAAGAAATGGGCAGAAGACATGAACAGACACTTCTCCAAAGGAGACATACAAATGGCTAACAGACACATGAAAAAATGCTCAACATCACTAGCCATCAGGGAAATACAAATCAAAACTACAATGAGATACCACCTTACACCAGCTAGAATGGCAAAAATTAATAAGACAGGAAACAAGTGTTGGTGAGGATGTGGAGAAAGGGGAACCCTCTTACACTGTTGGTGGGAATGCAAACTGGTACAGCCACTCTGGAAAACAGTATGGAGGCTCCTCAAGGCGTTAAAAATAGAGCCACCCTATGACCGACCAATTGCACTACTAGGTATTTACCCCAAAGATGCAGATGTAGTGAAAATAAGGGGTACATGCACCCTAATGTTAATAGCAGCAATGTCCACAATAGCCAAACTGTGGAAGGAATGGAGATGCCCTTCAAGAGAGGAATGGATAAAGAAGATGTGGTACATATATACAATGTGATATTACTCAGCCATCAGAAATAATGAATACCACCATTTGCGTGGACAGGGATGGAACTGGAGGGGATTATGCTAAGTGAAATAAGTCAAGCAGATGGTTTCACTCATATGTGGAACATAAGGAATAAATGGAGGACCATTTATTAAATGGGGAAGGGTAGGAAAACTGGGAAGAAATCAGAGAGGGAGACAAACCATAAGAGACTCTGTACTCCAGGAATCAAACTGAGGGTTACAGAAGGGAGCAGGGTGGAGGGATGCGGTAACCAGGTGTTGGGTATTAAGGAGAGAACATGTTTGGATGAGCACTGGGTGTTATATGCAACTAATGAATCATTGAACACTTCAATAAAAACTTATGATGTAGTATATGTTGGCTAAACAAACATAATGAAAAAAATATAAATAAATAAAGATATAAGTTTTAATAATTTCAAGAGAGGAGAGGTAGGGAGATATTTGGAGGAAAGGGAAAGTTCAGCAAAAGGATTAGAATGAAAGAGTAGGGGATAGAGGACATGGGGATGGTGCAGAGGGAGTAGAAGATAATGGTCCTGGAGGTAGGGCCTGCCTGAGCACAAGACAGCTGCCATGCATCTTCAAAGAAGATAAGAAATGAGGAAAAAAGAGGCCTCAGAAGCCTACCCTTCCTCCTTCCCATCGTCCCTCCCTCACTCACTGCCTTCCTCCCTCCCTCCCTCTCTTCCTTCCTCCCTTCCTCCCTCTCTTCCTTCTTTCCTTCCTCTCTCTCCCTTTCTTTCCTTCTTTCCTCTTTCTTTCTTTCTTCTTTCTTTCTTTCTTTCTTTCTTTCTTTCTT
>NC_058411.1:120251880-120264128 GCF_002201575.2 Neomonachus schauinslandi | reverse complement strand
CTTCCTTCCTTCCTTCCTTCCTTCCTTCCTTCCTTCCTTCCTTCCTTCCTTCCTTCCTTCCTTCCTTCCTCCCTTCCTCCCCTCCTCCCTTCCTCCCTCTCTAGCTTTCTTGCCTTAGTCTAGACAATGTATTTGGCAAAAACAATTTTAGATTTCTGGTAAAATTTGGCATCTTCAAAATGCTGATCACTTCTGACAATTTTAGGGGCATGGCTGTCTTGTTCAGTTTTGAGAAATGTTTGGGAACAACAAAACTGTCCCAATGTGGTCTTTGGAGTTCTAAATTACTTTTGGTTAAAGTGATGCATTTAGTTAGCAATACCCATGATGAAAAGACTGCAGGTTTTAAACATAAAGACAACCAGGGTCCTAGAAGTAAGGCCACCTTCAAAGCATTATGATTGCTGGGATCCCATTTCTTGTAGGTTTTTCTCTAATAAATAAAAATTCCTAAATGGCACAGTTTCAACAGGAATTGCTCAGTTCCAAATGGATTCAGACCAAAGGCCAGCACAGTGCCAGTAGGAGTAGCCCACTTCTAAAGGACTGAATAAGCTAACACAGTTCCAATAAGAACAAAGACTAGCACAGTTCAAACAGGCACAGTTCTAACAAGAATAGTCTTGGTCCCCAAAATGAGTCAGACCACAGGCCAACACAATTCCGACAAAAACACTCCCATTCTGAAAAGGCATCAGACCAAAGGCCAACGAAGTACTCTCAGAAAGGACAAAGCCTCAAAATAATTCACAAATAAATCTTGAGATCAAAGCACAAAGACAGCAGAGCTCAATATCCAGGAGAAAAATTATCATCAAACTCCAGGGTTGACAAGAAAGCAATGAGTATGTACTAGCACCTGTTTCCTCACCATCCTCAGAGTTGTTGGGGATCTTCCTTGGATCTCACGTCTATTCACCAGATAATGTTAAATATAAAACAGTCAATTAGTTTACCAGTAAAACGGGTTTATCTGGAAAGAGTAAAAAATTGTAATTTGGGACATGCAGGCTGTGGCAAAACCATAGTCAAGTTCAACAAATAAAGGAGATGAATGTTATTTTTTTGGAGAAGAAGGAGGAAGTTTGTAGGGGGTGTTTTGAATGAAAGTCCATAGGAGGCAAGCAAGAGATCAGAGTGATGATGGTTTCTTATTGGCTGAGTTTCAGGAGTAATCGATTTTTTTTAATTATTATTTTTATTTTTTTTATTTTACACATTTTTTATTATGTTATGTTAATCACCATACATTACAACATTAGTTTTTGATGTAGTGTTCCATGATTCATTGTTTGCATATAACACCCAGTGCTCCATGCAGAATGTGCGATTTCTTATGAGATGCAATGTACAACTTTCCTTGTTGGGACTTATAATTATTGATTCTTTCCTGTTGAAGATTCTTCTGTTGAAGTTTATAATTGACAATTCTTCCTGAGATTGACATTGAGTGGTACTGTTTCCCCCTTGCAGCCTTGCCTTCCAGTATCCCAACTCCACTCCAATGAGTTATTAATTTTCAAAATTACTTATCTGTTTCATGAAGAGTTTTTTTTCCTGAGATTTTATCTTGTTATTTAATGTGAAACAGATCCCTCTGTTATTTCATTTTGTCTGACTCTGTTTCTATGTATTAAATAAAACAGCCACCTGTCTCAGTGAAGGAGTATCCTGTGTCAGTGATAAGCCTTATTGTTCAACCTATCCTAGTTCTTTGTTATATCTTGAACCTTTATGACTGTCAAAGCTAACTATTTTACTTGTAATAAATGCCAGTTGTTGAGAATGTGCCAGATCTGTCAGTGCTCCAAAAGGGGGATCACAGTCATCACATAAATTTAGCCTAATTGGAAGCTAAACTCTCGGAAAACAAATTTTAAAGTATGCAAATACACACAGTTATTTGGGACTGAAAGCATAAGACATGTTGGACGATACTAGGGCATCAGACAATAAACCTGGTTCACCAGATATATTTATAAGCTCCCATCTGGGAGATATTGGTGCTATGGCACCTGCTGAGGATAACAAGCAAACAAAGAAGATGGCACCTGCCAGCTTTAGCAATGTAGAGGGAGAGCACAAATATAGTGCATGCTGGGATTTAAAAAAAAATTGTAGATTAAAAAAAATGACACCAGCTGTCTTTTTTTTATTATGTTCAATTAGCCAACATATAATACATCACTAGTTTTTGATGTAGTGTTCAATGATTCATTAGTTGTGTATAACACCCAGTGCTCATCACCACACCTGCCTTCCTTAATACCCATCACCCAGTTACCCCATCACCCCACCCCTTCTATTCTGTAACCCTCAGTTTGTATCCCCGAGTCCAGAGTCTTTCATGGTTTGTCTCCCTTTCTGATTTATTCCCATTCCGTTTTCCCTCCCTTCTTCTGTGGTCCTCCATGCTATTCCTTATGTTCCACATATGGGTGAAACCATATGATGATTATCTTCCTCTGCTTGAAATATTTCAGTTAGCATAATCCCCTTCAGGTCCAACCATGTTGATGCAAATGGTGGGTATTCATTTTTTCTGATGGCTGGATAATATGAACTACATCTTTTATTTTTTTAATTTTATTATGTTATGTTAATCACCATACAATACATCATTAGTTTTTGATGTGGTGATCCACGATCCATTGTTTTCCTATAACACCCAGTGCTCCATGCAGTACATGCCGTCCTTAATACATCTATGCATTCATCTGTTGAAGAGCATCTCAGTTCCCTCCACAATTTGGCTATTGTGGACATTGCTGCTATGAACATTGGAAGGCATGTGCCCCTTCTTTTCACTACATCTGTAACTTTGGGGTAAATACCTAGTAGTGCAATTGCTGGGCCATAGGGTAGCTCTATTTTTAATGCCTTGAGAAGCCTCCATACTGTTTTCCAGAGTGGCTGTACCAGTTTGCATTTCCACCAACAGTGTAAGAGGGTTCCCCTTTCTCCACATCCTCACCAACACTTGTTGTTTCCTGTCTTATTAATTTTTGCCATTCTAGCTGGTGTAAGGTGGTATCTCATTGTAGTTTTGATTTGTATTTCCCTGATGGCTAGTGATGTTGAGCATTTTTTCATGTGTCTGTTAGCCATTTGTATGTCTCCTTTGGAGAAGTGTCTGTTCATGTCTTCTGCCCATTTCTTGAGTGGATAATTTGCTTTTTGGGTGTTGAGTTTGAGAAGTTCTTTATAGATTTTGGATATCAGCTCTTTATCTGAAATGTCATTTGCAAATATCTTCTCCCATTCCCTGGGTTGATTCTTAGTTTTGTTGAATGTTTCTTTTGTTGTGCAGAAGATTTTTTATCTTGACGAAGTCCCAAAAGTTCATTTTTGCTTTTGTTTCCCTTGCCTTTGGAGAAGTATCTTGAAAGAAGTTGCTGTGGCCAATGTCAAAGAAGATACTGCTTATGTTCTCCTCTAGGATTTTGATGGATTCCTGTCTCACATTGAGGTCTCTCATCAATTTTGAGTTTATCTTTGTGTATGGTATAAGAGAATGGTCCAGTTTCATTTTTCTGTATGTGACTGTCCAGTTTTCACAACACCATTTATTGAAGACACTGTCTTTTTTCCATTGGATGTTCTTTCCTGCTTTGTTGAAGATTAGTTGACCATAGAGTTGAGGGTACATTTCTGGGTTCTCTATTCTGTTCCATTGATTTATGTCTGTTTTTGTGCCAATACCATACTGTCTTGATGATGACAGCTTTGTGATAAAGCTTGGTGTTATTAGCACAGAGAGGGTACTCTGAAAATCATTGTGATTTCAGACCAAGCAGACAGACTAGTGAAAGGCATCTGGTGATTGTTGGACCTGAACACCAACTAAAGTCTGTCAGGTGATAAGGCAGGGAGAATAATTTAAAAGTTGGTGCAACTGAAACCTTAACAATTACATTTAGGGGCAGGCATCTGATCTGACTGCTGGCCCCACTCACCAAGGAAAACCTCTCTGGGCACAATGGAGGAAGAGTTCCTTCCAAATCATTCAGCTACAGCCCCAGCAGAAGGGCTGAGGGCAGACATCTGGTCTGACTGTTAACACTGCCCAATTACAAGCCCTCATTGATCCCAGTCAGGCTCCATAACAGCACAGAGACAAAACCTTGCCCAAAACAGGCAAAGTGGATCACCGTAGCCTACAAGACTGAAGGCAAATGCAGTTCACTAAAACTAGTAGGATGCATGCAACCCACAAAGAGATTTCTCTGAAGCACCTGGTTTTGGAGAAAAATGTCATTGCACTATAGGGCACTACTGGAATTCTTCTTCATTAGCACATTACTTTGAAGGTCAAGACACATAGCTCACTTTGCTTATACATAGAAACAAACACAGAGAGTTAGACAAAATGAGAAGATTATGTATATATATATATATATATATATATATATATATATATACACATATATGTATATAAAACAGGACAGAATCACAGCAAAAGAGCAAAATGAAATGAAAATAAGTAATATGCCTGATGGAGAATTCAAAGTAATGGTCATAAAGATCCTCAGTGGACTTGAGAAAACAGTGCAAGATATCAGGGAGACCTTCAACAGAGAAATACAAATATGTAAGCAATATGCCTGATGGAGAATTCAAAGTAATGGTCAAAAAGATACTCAGTGGACTTGAGAAAACAGTGCAAGATCTCAGTGAAACCTTCAACAGAGAAGTACAAACTATATATATATATATGAAAGAGATGAGTAACTCAAAAACTGAAATTAAAAAGTACACTAGAGGGATTAATAGCAGATTAAGGGAAGCAGAATGGATCAATGAGCTGGAATACAGGGAAATGAAAAGCAACCCAGCTGAACAGCAATCATCATCATCATCATCATCATCATCATCATAATGTTAAGGGAACTCAGCTACATCATCAAGCATAATAAAATTTGCATTGTAGGAATCTTAAAAGAAGAGAGAAAGGAGAAGAAAATTTATTTGAAGAAATAATATCTGAAACTTCCATAATCTGTGTAAGGAGTTTGTATCTAAATGCAGAAGACACAAAAACCCCCAATAAAATAACCCAAACAGGACTACACCAAGGCACATAATAATTAAAATGATAAAAAGTAGTGATAAAGAGAAAATTTTAAAAGCAGCAAGAGAAAATAATATCATATACAAGGGAAACTCCATAAGGCCATCAGCTGATTTTTTTCAATAGAAAATTTGCATACCAGAAGAGAGTGGCGTGATATATTCAAAGTACTAAAACAAACAAACCACCACCCCAAGAAAACAAAACAAAAACCTAGCAACCAAGAATAATCTACCAAGTAAGTTTATCAATCACAGTAGAAAATATAAAAAGTTTTCCAGACAAACAAGTTAAAGGAGTTCATTGCCATTAAAACAGCCACACAAAAAATGTTAAAAAAAAATTATTTGAGAGGGGGAGGAGCAAGATGGTAGAGGAGTACGAGACCTGGATTTCCTCTGGTCCCAGGAATTCAGCTAGATAGGGATCAAACCACTCTGAACACCTACAAACTCAACAAGAGATCGAAGAAAAGAATAGCAACAACTCTCTGAACAGAAAAGCGACCACTTTCTGGAAGGTAGGACGTGCGGAGAAGTGAATCCGAGGTGATATTTGGGAGGATAGATGGCGGGGGAGGGGGCCTCCATAGGCCACTTCTGGCAAGTGATAGAGCCGGGGAGCACAAAATCGGAACTTTTAGAAGTTGGCTCTGCTGAGGGACATGGCTCCAGTGGCTAAGCAGGGGTGGAACCCTCCCTGGTACAGTGTGGTCTCAGGACCCTCAGGGTCACAGAAAGACCAGGAGTGCCTGAATGCGGCAGAGCTCCCAGGTATCAGAGTGGGGAAGCCGGCTACAGAGACAGAGCTAGGAGAGGGCTCTCAGATTGAGGTTGCCATAAACCGTGATCCACAGCACAGTCGGACCACTGCTCCTCCAGTAGGGACACAACAAGTGGCAGATCTGGGGAGACTCCCCTTCCTCCCCTGGGAGAAGCGGAGCAGGAGGGCAAAGCAGGGATCTGCTGGGTTTGGAGACTGCACACGGGGTTGGGTGCCAGAGATAGAAATGCCCGGTCACAGACTGGGTGAGCTCGGAGTGTGGCCAGGGACCGGGAGATGGGAGTGACTGACTGCTTTTCTCTGGGGGTGCACTGAGGAGTGGGGCCCTGAGTTCTCAGCTCCTCTGGGGTGGAGAATGGGAGGCTGCCATTTTCACTGTCATCCTTCAAAGCTGTATGGAAAGCTTGCAGGGAACAAAAGCTCCTGAGAACAAACCTGAGCAGATTATTTAGCCAGGACACAAGGGTGGGAATTTTCCACCTCCAGCAAAGACATTTGGGAACCACGGCAACAAGCCCCTCCTCCAGAAGATCAGCAAGAACAGCCAGCCAAGACCACGTTTACCAATCAATGAGAACGGCAGAACTCCAGCACTAGGGGAATACTGCACAAAGAATTCATGGCTTTTTTCATGATTCTTTAGTCTTTCAAAGTTAATTTTTTTTTAATTTTCCTTTTTTTTCATTTTGAATTTTTCTTTTTCCCTTTTTCAACCAACATCTGATCAATCCCTTTTTTAAAAAAATATTTTTTTATTTTTTCTTATTTTTAGAGTCATATTCTATCTCTTCATAGTAGTTAAACTTATTTATGGTATATATATAGTTGTTCTCTCTTTAAAATTTTGGGTAACAGTTTCTTCTAACAGATCAAAATATACCCTAAATCTCTAGTGTATGGGTTTGTTCTAGTTTCATGCTTGATCACATTCTCTCCCCTTTTTTTTTTTCAAATCCTCTTCTTTCATTTTTCAACCAACTTCTTATCTTATCAATTCCTTTTATAAAATCTTTCATAATTTTAATCTTTACACTCATATGCCATCCTTCCATCGTATGAACCCTTATTTGTGTACATATATAAGTTTTGCTTTCTTTAAAATTTTGGGAGGCACTTTCTTCTAACAGACTACAATATGCACAAAATCTAGTGTGTGGCACTGATCTATGCACCAGCCTGATCATATTTGATCATATTGGTTCTTATTGTTTTGTTTTTGTTTGTTTTTATCTGTTTCTTTTTGTTTCCTTCCCTTTCTTTTCCCCTGGTTTCAGGGCTCTTCTGATTTGTTTAGTGTACATTTTCTGGGGACGCTCTTACCCTGTTAGCATTTTGTTCTCTCATTAATCTATTCTCCTCTGGACAAAATAAGAAGATGGGAAAAAATCACCTCAAAAAAAAGAACAAGAGGCAGTACTGACTGCCAGGGACCTAATCAGTATGGACATTAGTGAGATGTCAGAACTAGAGATCAGAATGATTTTAAAGATGCTACCTGGCATTGAAAAAAGCATGGGAGTTATTAGAGAAACCCTTTCAGGAGAAATAAAAGAACCAAAATCTAACCAAGTCGAAATCAAAAAGGCTATTAATGAAGTGCAATAAAAAATGGAAGCTGTAGCTGCTAGGATAAATGAGGCAGAAGAGAGAATTTCTGATACAGAAGATGGAAAATAAAGAGGCTGAGAAAAAGAGAGCTAAACAACTACTGGATCATGAGGGCAGAATTTCAGAGATAAGTGATATCATAAGATGAAACAACATTAGAATGATTGGGATCCCAGAAGAAGAAGAAAAAGAGAGAGAGGGACAGAAGGTATATTGGAGCAAATTATAGCAGAGAACTTCCTTAGTTTGGGGAAGGAAACAGGCATTAAAATCCAGGAGGCACAGAGAACCCCCCTCAAAATAAATAAAAATAGGCCAACAACCCAACATCTAATAGTAAAACTTACGAGTCTCAGAGACAAAGAGAAAATCCTGAAAGCAGCTCAGGAGAAGAGATATGTAACCTACAATGGTAGAAACATTAGATTGGCAACAGACCTATCCACAGAGACCTGGCAGACCAGAAAGGACTGGCATGATATCTTCATGGCACTAAATGATAAAAATATGCAGCCAAGAATACTCTATCCAGCTAGGCTGTCATTGAAAATAGAAGGAGAGATAAAAAGCTTCCAGGACAAACAAAAACTAAAGGAATTTGCAAACACGAAACCAGCCCTACAAGAAATACTGAAAGGGGTCCTCTAAGCAAAGAGAGAGCCTAAAAGCAACATAGACCAGAAAGGAACACAGACAATATACACTAACAGTCACCTTACAGGCAATACAATGGCACTAAATTCACATCTTTCCATAGTTACCCTGGATGTAAATGGGGTAAATGCCCCAATCAAAAGGCAGAGGCTATCAGATTGGATAAAAAAACAAGACCCATCGATATACAGCTTTGCAAGAGACTCATTTTAGACACAAAGGCACTCCCAGATTGGGCGCCTGGGTGGCTCAGTTGGTTAAGTGACTGCCTTCGGCTCAGGTCATGATACCAGAGCCCCGGGATCGAGTCCCGCATCAGGCTCCCTGCTCAGCGGAAGCCTGCTTCTCCCTCTACCCTCTTCCCTCTCATGCTCTCTGTCTCTCATTCTCTCTCTCTCAAATAAATAAATAAAATCTTAAAAAAAAAAAGCACTCCCAGATTGAAAGTGAAGGGGCAGAAAACCATTTACCATGCTAATGGACACCAAAAGAAAGCTGGGGTGGCAATCCTTATATCAGATAAATTAGACTGTAAACCAAAGACTATAATAAGAGATGAGGAAGGACACTATATCCTACTTAAAGGGTCTATCCAACAAGAAGATCTAACAATTGTAAATTTCTATGCCCCTAACATGGGAGCAGCCAATTATATAAGCCAATTAAAAATAAAAGCAAAGAAGCACACTGACAACAATACAATAATAATGGGGGACATTAATAGCCCCTAAATGAAATGGACAGATCATCGAAGCAAAAGATCAACAAGGAAATAAAGACTTTAAATGACACACTGGACCAAATGGACTTCAGAGATATATTTGGAACATTCCATCCCAAAGCAATGGAATACACATTCTTCTCTAGTGCCCATGGAACATTCTTCAGAATAGATCATATCCTAGGTCACAAATCAGGTCTCAACCGGTACCAAAATATTGGGATCATTCCTTGCATATTTTCAGACCAAATGCTTTGAAACTAGAACTTAATCACAAGAGGAAAGTCAGAAAGAACTATAAATACATGGAGGCTAAAGAGCATCCTACTAAAGAATGAAGAGGTCAACCAGGATATTAAAGAAGAATTTAAAAAATTCATGGAAAATAATGAAAATGAAAACACAACTGTTCAAAATCTTTGGGATGCAGCAAAGGCAGTCCTAAAAGGAAAGTATATAGCAATACAAGCCTTTCTCAAGAAACAAGAAAGGTCTCAAGTACACAACCTAACCCTACACCTAAAGGAGCTGGAGAAAGAACAGTAAATAAAGCCTAAACCCAGCAGGAGAAGAGAAACAATAAGGATCAGAGCAGAAATCAATGAAATAGAAACCAAAAGAACAGTAGAACAGATCAACGAAACTAGGGGATGGATCTTTGAAAGAATTAACGAGATTGATAAACCCCTGGCCAGATGTATCAAAAAGAAAAGAGAAATGACCCAAAAAATAAAATCATGAATGAAAGAGGAGAGATCACAACCAAAACCAAAGAAATACAAACAATTATAAGAACATATTATGAGCAACTCTATGCCAGCAAATTAGATAACCTGGAAGAAATGGATGCATTCCTAGAGATGTATCACTACCAAAACTGAAATAGATAGAAAGAGAAAACCTGAACAGACCTATAACCACTAAGGAAACTGAAGCAGTCATCAAAAATCTCCCAACAAACAAAAGTCCAGGGCCAGATGGCTTCCCAGAAGAATTCTACCAAACGTTTAAAGAAGAATTAATACCTGTTCTTCTGAAACTGTTCCAAACTCGTTTTATGAGGCCAGCGTTACCTTGATCTTCAAACCAGACAAAGACCCCATCAAAAAGGAGAATTACACACCAATATCCTTGATTAACATGGATGCAAAAATTCTCACCAAAATACTAGCCAATAGGATCCAAAAGTACATAAAAGGATTATTCACCACGACCAAGTGGGATTTATCCCTGGGCTGCAAGGTTGGTTCAACATCCGCAAAACAATGAATGTGATACAATACATTAACAAAGAAAGAACAAGAACCATATGATGCTCTCAATAGATGCAGAAAAAGCATTTGACAAAGTACAGCATCCATTCTTAATCAAAACTCTTCAGAGTATAGGGTTAAAGGGTTCATACCTCAATATCATAAAACCCATCTATGAAAATCCCCCAGCGAATGTCATTCTCAATGGGGAAAAACTGAGAGTTTTCCCCCTAAGGCCAGGAGCACAGCAGGGATGTCCACTATCACCACTGCTATTCAACATAGGATTGGAAGTCCTAGACACAGCAATCAGACAACAAAAAGAAATCAAAGGCATCCAAATTGGCAAAGAAGAAGTCAAACCCTCACTCTTTGCAAATGATATGATACTTTATGTGGAAACCCCAAGACTCCACCCCAAAACTGCTAGAACTCATACAAGAATTCAGTCCGGTGGCAGGATATAAAATCAATGCACAGAAATCAGTGGAATTCCTATACACCAACAACAAGACAGAAGAAAGAGAAATTAAGGAGTCGATCCCATTGACAATTGCACCCTAAACCATAAGATACCTAGGAATAAATCTAACCAAAGAGACAAAGGATCTGTACTCAGAAAACTATAAAATACTCATGAAAGAAATTGAGGAAGACACAAAGAAATGGAAAAACATTCCATGCTCATGGATTGGAAGAACAAATATTGTGAAGATGTCAATGCTACCTAGAGCAATCTACACATTCAAAGCAATCCCCATCCAAATACCATCCACTTTTTTTCAAAAAAATGGAACAGATCATCCTAAAATTTGTATGGAACCAGAAAAGACCCCACATAGCCAGAGGAATGTTGAAAAAGAAAAGCAAAGCTGGCGGCATCACAATTCTGGCCTTCCAACTCTATGACAAAGCTGTCATCATCAAGACAGTATGGTACTGGCACAAAAGCAGACACATAGATCAATGGAACAGAATAGAGAGCCCAGAAATGGACCCTCGACTCTATGGTCAACTAATCTTCGACAAAACAGGAAAGAATGTCCAATGGAACAAAGACAGTCTCTCCAACAAATGGTGTTAGGCAAATAGGACAGCCACATGCAGAAGCATGAAACTGGACCATTTCCTTACACCACACACAAAAATAGACTCCAAATGGTTGAAAGACCTCAATGTGAGACAGGAGTCCATCAAAATCCTAAAGGAGAACACAGGCAGCAATCTCTTCGACCTCAGCCGAAGCAACTTCTTCCTAGAAACATCGGCAAAGGCAAGGGAAGCAAGGGCAAAAATGAACTGTTGGGACTTCATCAAGATAAAAAGCTTTTGCAAAGCAAAGGAAACAGTCAACAAAAACAAAAGACAACCGACAGAATGGGAGAAGATATTTGCAAATGACATATCATATATAGGGCTAGTATCCAAAATCTATAAAGAACTCATCAAACTCAACACCCAAAGAACAAAGAATCCAATCAAGAAATGGGCAGAAGACATAACAGACATTTTTCCAAAGAAGACATCCAAATGGCCAACAGACACATGAAAAAGTGCTCAATATCACACGGCATCAGGGAAATCCAAATCAAAACCTCAATGAGATACCACCTCACACTAGTCAGAATGGCTAAAATGAACAAGTCAGGAAACGACAAATGTTGGCGGGGATGTGGAGAAAGGGGAACCCTCCTACACTGTTGGTGGGAATGCAAGCTGGTGCAGCCACTGTGGAAAACAGTATGGAGGTTCCTCAAAAAGTTGAAAATAGAGCTACCCTATGATCCAGCAATTGCACTTCTGGGTATTTACCCCAAAGATACAAAAGTAGGGATCCGAAAGGGTACATGCAACCCGATGTTTATAGCAGCAATGTCCACAATAGCCAAACTGTGGAAAGAGCCAAGATGTCCATTGACAGATGAATGGATAAAGAAGAGGTGGTATATATATACAATGGAATATTATGCAGCCATCAAAAGGAATGAGATCTTGCCATTTGCAAAGACGTGGATGGAACTGGAGGGTATTATGTTGAGCAAAATTAGTCAAGCAGAGAAACACATGTATCATATGACCTCACTGATATGAGGAATTCTTAATTGCAGGAAACAAATTGAGGGTTGCTGGAGTGGGGGGTGGGGTGGGAGGGATGGGG